>NC_056746.1:1265981524-1265989024 GCF_019279795.1 Protopterus annectens
AAGCAAACTCTTACCACTATCACCAACTAGAAAATATTTCTCTCTGGAGACTTACTGTCCAAGCACCAGGACCATTTTCTTCTTGCTCTTTCCCAGGACACTGACCTGTAGATTGTGACCTTAAAGTTCTGTAGTTTGTGGCCTTAAAGTGTACTTAACGTTCAGTCTTTCCAGGCCACCTCTACGTCAGCCATTTCCCAGACTAACTCACTTTTGAGTCAAAGGTTCCTGAAAATGTAACTCACCACCACAAGACCCTCACCCATCATGGTCCAAGTGATGGATGGTAACTCCTGCTCCTAACAATTTGATAACTATCGACATAAGACACCCCATTATTTGTGAAGCTGGCATCTCAGTTTCTGTAACTAGTTTGATTTTATCAAAGCAATACCAGCTCAGGAGATATTTGCCCTGCAACGGATTTGTGAGACATGGTTGACTTCATGCCATCAGTTACTATGATGTGGAAGACTCTGTACCACCAATTTCTGTGATACAGGTGCCTCTGTGCCACTGAAAGGCAGAGAGAGCTTCTAGTGAGCCAGTTTGTGTAAATTATATGTTGGAAAATGCTAGAAATGCCTTAGGCCATAGCAGCAGACCCAACAGCATGCATGACCTACAGCGCTATAAAAGACACTGCAACCCAGACACAGTGGAGGGGGAGAGGGAACAGAAACCTTCCATTATGACTTGATATCAGAATTACATATGTGGGCTTAAAGATACCACAGGGGAATATGTGCTGAAGAATGTAAGAGCCAGCCAGGGAGTGATGCTACGCTTTACCACACAGGGATGATACAATGCTTAACAACTTTAATAAGCAGTCAAACAAAACGGATACAAAAAATAACAGAGCCAATTACTTACCTATATGACAGGACGGAACATCTAAAACTCCTCTTAGCAAATCACCAAGGGGACTGTTGTCAGATAAAAGCTATATGTAGGAATTTAATAGAAAGAAAGTAGAAAGGCAATATTAATACTTGGATTTGCAAAACACATCATTTATATAAAAGTTATCAACGGAAACATAAGCTGTAAATAGTATACAAAGAAAAAAAAAGTTTCTTAAGCAATTTTCTGGCATGTGTTTTTTATAAACTTTGACATTTCAAGGTATGCTGATGAATATTCATTTCTGCCCACAATCCATGCCAGTTTATATACAAATAGATGGAACAACAGTAATTTAATCATTAAGAGAGTAGCTGGTTAATGTCTTCTCCCTTCTCTATGGTATGTTACCAACCATACTTGGGTTTTATGAAATATAAATCAAGGAAGAGTTTAAATGGCACTCCGTTTAAATATGCCAGGCTAAACTATTACACAAGTATGACTCACGCGCCCCTGTAGGAGGTTAGAAACTGCCAAAACTAATAATACTTTAAGGAAACACTGTGTGGTAACCTCCAACTTCTAACCACATGGAAACAGTTCAAAAACATCAAAAACAAAGGATAAGAGACTTGACAGCTGCATGATGCTTGCCACTATCTGTACTGTGTATGGTATTGTTCCAAAGCCTGTGAACTTCAGTGCATGTATCCAATGAAAGCTGATGCAATGTACCTTCTGTATGTAAATAACACAATCTGATTCACTGTATTTTCAATGTACCAAAGTTGTATTCAATGTAAACTAATGTACTAAATACAAGTCAATACATGTTTTTCATCTAAAAGTTATATCCAGTGTAAACTAGAAGTACTGAGCAAAAACTCTTCATTCCATGATGAAAGGAGATATGGCAAGCAAGCAACCAAATTAATACAAAAAAAACATCCAGCCACTGAATGTACAAGACCAATTTACTAAACTTAGCACTTCTGTCTAACAAACGCCAAGACATCATCAGAAGATGTCTTGACATTTGTGCTGGGGTGTTTTTTTTTTTTTTTTGTTTGTTTTTTAATTTAAACAAAGTATTCTGCGTCCCCCTAAACTATATAGTGTCTATATTATGGCTTGAGCTGTGGCTGAAAATCTTGCTAGGACCAGTTCACCCATCTGAATAATCAATGACTAAATAAATCCTCAACTTCTCCCTTCAATGCATTAAACAGTCCTGTAGTTTCTGGGCCATGCATTTCAGTGGTTCTCTGTCAATGCTTTCCCAAGCTACTTGCAAGTATGTGCTTAAACTCAATGAAACACACCTCAAATCAGGATGCGACAAGGATGAGACACTCACCTCTTCCAAACTATACTCTAGTACCCAAAATTATAGACTGCTGAGAAAATATGAATGAAGAAAAAGACAAAGTACATTTCATACATAAGCCATTTGACCCCCCTGAAATCTGGCTGGTGGGGACTTAGTTCAGGTTGGGAGGGCTTGCATGTTCTCCTATGCCCTCCTCACTTACCAACAACTAAACCTTAAAGACAAATACCTCATGGTCTGCTTAGAAGCACATATTTTCATGTAAAAAAGTAAACATGTAACCCCATTACTCTGACTGCATGCTAGAAATCCCATTTCTAACATCTTCAGGAGACACTATAGTAGTTACAAAATCTTTGCCTTCCCACTGGAAAAGCTGCACCAGTGTACATCTGTTCCCTCCTCTGCTCCCCACTGGATCTCCAGTTGCTAACTCATTTCTAGACTGCTAACAGTGCATTTGGACACCAGACATAAACTCACCCTAGCCTGCTAGCAGTGAATGCAGACAGGTCTATATTAGGAAGTTGAATGTTGAAAAGAGTGAACACTCTTACATCGGTCCCCAATAACCGAAACCACAGAATGTCGAATGGCTGGAACAGCGACTTTTTTCCCAGGGAAAAAAAATCGCTGGGCCATTGCCGGGACTTTGCTGTTTCTTCCACTGTGATGCGACCTTGCAGTTGGTATATTTAAGTAGGGGAGGGGTGAAGCCCCCCCACCCCCACTTTATTTTATCTGTGGATTTTTTTTTTTGGAGCAGTGATTTTTTTGGGGGGGAAAAAAATTCCTGTTCCGTATGTTCGATTTTGTGTGGTTTTGTTCTTTAGGTGTCGATGTAAAAGCGTTCGCTATTTTCAACATTTGACTTCCTAATATAGACCCAATGCAGATACCAGATGTTAACTCATTTCTAGACTGCTAGCAGTGCACATTGACAGCTGATGTTAACACGTTCTAGACTGCTAGCAGTGCATGTGGACATCAGATATTAGCTCATTCTAAACTGTTAGGACACATGGACAACAGATGTTAACTCATCCTAGACTCCTAGCAATGCACATGGACACCTTGATAATGTGCAGCAGGCTGGCTTGAAACTTAAAATGTTTTCTTGATTTTTTTTTTTGTGGGAATTAAATCTTTAATTACAACTTTTTATATGATGCTACTTACATCTCTCTTCACAGTTAGTGATACTTAATTTCAGTCCAGCCAACAACAACAAATGCAAATTGCTTACTTACCGTCATGTCGCACTCCTGGTTTGATGGACTTGTTACTTCCTCAACATAATTTTCTGGAAACCACATCTGTTTCTTCCCTCCATAATCACCTTTCCACCTGCACAAACAAGTAAAAAGAGAATTTGTGTCTTCCTGTTGTCATGCAGAACAGAAGCCACCAAAAACGTGGACAAGCAATTACAAAGAAAATGGTGATGAAGACAATGTAGTACCGACAGGTGGATTATTACTATTACACTCATCATGACAAATTAAAAAAAATTAAGTGGGAGTACTCTGTCACAAATATGTCAACAGATATGAAGCAATATACATTAAGGAGACAGGAGGGTGTTAAGACTTCCTACATGGTAAGCATGCTTTCCAAAATATGACAATGGATAAGAAGTGCCGCATCCACCAAAACAGTCCCTTTGACTGTACTTATACTGCACATCCTGTTTGGTCTTTGGTTCCTTTTCCAGCATCTTCTTTTTTTTCTCCATCAAACATTATCCCAATCCTCAGGAATGCGTAGCACCATGATCTTGTGCCAGTTACCTCTGCTAGAACTGTTAAAAACATTACTACGTTGGTGTAAGTTATCTCCTCAGATCCATGTAAAACTTCCCAACAGGCTTGTGCCTGTCACCCCTGGGCTTTCGGATATTGGCAAAGGCTCTTGCCAGCCCCATAGTGCCTTTTTTAGGCAAGGCTCAAAAGACAAACCCACCTCCATAGGTATCACAAGGGATAAGAAACTAAGAGTAATGCTACTCAACGCCAGAAGTCTAAACCTCAAGATGCACGCACTCGAAACTCTCCTTAGCATGGAGAACATCGATATCTGTGCAGTAACAGAAACCTGGTTCAAGGCTCCCGAGAGCACCCCAGCACTACCAGGTTATACCTCATACCATGCTTTTCGGCCCCAAAACTTGGACCGAACCACAAAAGGAGGGGGAGTATCAATATTCGTCAAAGATACCCACACCTCCAGGATGGTGGCACAGCACGAAGCATCAGAGACTATCCATGTGCAACTAACAGTGGGTAAAACTGCCTTCCAGTTTATAGCCTGCTACAGACCACCCTCCCAAACCCAGGAACCCCACTCGGCCTTCCTGAGAACACTGGAAAATATGAAGGTCTCTCCAAACACCATTATATTGGGCAATTCAACTACCCAAACATAGACTGGGAGCATTACTCTAGCTCCAACACCCTAGCCCAAAGGTTCCTAGAATTTATAAACTCAAATGCTATGGAACAACTTGTTACCACTCCCACAAGAGCGGAAAACATACTGGGCCTGATCATCACCAACATCGGGACTCTATGCTCCAGACCAGATGTGTATCCCTCACTGGTAATATCAGACCATAAACTAATCTCACTGAATATTCACATCCCGACCCCACCCCTGCCCCTAAAACCACAGTGAAAAACTTCTCTAAAGCAAATTTCACACTCCTCAAAACTGAGGTGGAATCCTTCAAAGCCCCCGGGTCTGTGGAAAATACGGCCCAGACCGCAGAATCCTTTATAAACGCATTCTATGAACACCTTCAGGAATGCATGGATCATGCAATCCCAAATAAAACCAAGACCCAATCCTCCAAAGGCAGATGTTCTGTCTGGTGGACCCCAGCCATAAACAAACTATACAATAGAAGGAGGAAGCTAATACATGATAGAGCAAAATCCCAAAAAGGGAAGGCATTTCTGATCAGTATTAGCAAAAAACTACGGGCACTCATAAAATTGTCTAAGGCCAGCTTAGAGAGAAAAATTGCACAGGACACTAAGGATAATCACAAGGCTTTCTTTAGTTATGTCAGGAACCTCAAGGAATTCCCAGATATGCTCAGAATTAGTCCAAAATGACAAAAAATACACCAAACCCACAGACATTGCCAACATCCTAGCTGACAGGTTCAGCGCAACCCCCCCCCACCAAAAGGGCAAATATCTATCCCAGCAGTGTGCTGCCCCCCTGACATCTCAGATGCTCAGGTAAGAGCCGCCCTCTCCAAAGCAAAAAACACAGCATCAATGGGACCAGACGGTGTCCCGGCTGCCCTACATGAACTCCAAGAAGAGCTAAACCCAAACATAAAACTACTGTTCAATCTCAGCCTTACTACATGATATGTACCCAAAGAGTGGCGTACAGCAACAGTGGTCCCTCTCCACAAAGGTGGTGCCTCAACAGATCCTGGAAACTATCGCCCCATAAGCCTGACTAGCTTGGTCTGCAACGCTATGGAAAGGATCATCATGGACCTCATAAATAAAGATATTGGGGACCTACAGACACTGGATCCTACCCAGTTCGGCTTTGTTAAGGGCAGATCCTGCCTCTTAAACCTGGTCGATTTATTTGGAACAGTCACCAAGGCCATTGACGAGGGGAAGGTGGTCCACACAGCCTACCTGGACCTCGCAAAAGCCATCAATACAATACCCCACTCAGGCATTATAGATAAGCTCACCAGCTTAAATATAAACCCCTATGTCAATAGATGGGTTGCAAACTGGCTCAAGGACAGAACCCACATGGTTAGAATTGCTGGAGGCATGTCAGACACCAAACCAGTTACAAGTGGTGTCCCACAAGGCTCAGTCCTGGGACCTCTCTTGTTAGGTATATATTTCTCTGAGGTACAGGCCAACATGGAAGGACTGTGGCTGACCAAGTTCGCAGATGACTGCAAACTGGGCGCCATAATCGACTCTCCAGCTGACACAAGCATCCTCCAAAAGGGCCTCACAGAAATAGACAACTGGTGCCAGAGCCATGGCCTCAAGCTAAACGCCAAAAAGTGAATAGTCATCCCCTTTGGCAAAAACAAAGTGCCCATAAATTACCACATAGGTGGTAATCCATTAAGTAAGGAAGAAGTAATTAGGGACCTGGGGACCCAAAGTTGATAGCATTCTCTCATTTGACAACCACGTGGCCAAAGTGGTTAGAAAAACATTTTATATAGCCCACCTAATCATGAAGGGATTCACATCTAGATCAGGGGAGGTTATCGTGCCTCTTTACTCATCCCTCATCAAGTCCATAATTGAGTACAATGCCCCTTTTGGGATGTACCTTACCAGACACCTGCAGCAACTGGAAAGACCCCAAAAGTACCTCACCAAGAGGATCAAAGGGCTCAAGCAGATGCCATATGCTGTCCGGTTAAAGAAACTCCAGCTCTACTCAGTGGCATACCGCCTGCTCAGAGGTGATCTGTGCCTGACGTATAAAGCCATGTCCAACCCGGATTTAATGGACATGCTGCACCTCAGAAAATCCAAATCCCATCGAGCTACGCGCTCGAGAGACTTGAACCTCAGCACTGAAATAAACAGGACATGCTGGAGGGACAGATTCATAACCCACTGGCTCCCTTCACTCTGGAATAAAATCCCAGTCCAGGTTAGGCAAAGTCCCTCATTGAGTCTCTTCAAGAGGAATCTTGATGAGTGGATGGGAGATCGTAGGTTTACCCCGGGTATCACTTCTGTGTCACTGTTAGACAGAGGCACAGTATACTAACCTCAAAAAAGGGCATAGCAAAATTAATTTAATGGCGAAAGCCAAACACACTCTGGCTAGGCTAGCCTACTATGAACCTATGAACCTATTAAGCTTTAGTACCTTCTCTCTTCTGCTACTGCCTCTTATCTGTCAAACAAAGAAACATTTAGTAGACAAGGTCATGAGAAGCCCCTTCACCTCTGTGCCTTCCTTCCTCTGAAAAGCTTTTATCTATGTAAATTCTAAGAAATGGTGCTCAAAACGACACATTATAATCCATGTAGTACCTGAACAATAAAAATGACTGCAACTGTAACAACATACAGAGCTGTCTATCACTTATAACTGCTCCCCAAACACCGAGAGGTTTTGTTGGCCATGCTTGCTCTTTTTTTTTTTTTTTTATGTCTGAGGATGCCTTAATTATGTCAGTTCCCTTTCCCACTCTGTGGATTTCTATGCCACAGAAAGTACTGTTGTGTAATAACTTATCACACCAGAAGATGTTGGAGTACTGGCATCACTGCAGCAATCTTAATGACAACACCAACAAGTGT
>NC_056746.1:1265991524-1266079024 GCF_019279795.1 Protopterus annectens
TATTTATATATACATATACATATATATATTTACTTATATATATATATGGATCACCTCATTTATGTCAATTTGCTCATTTTTTGATGTCTGTTTCACCAAGACACATATACTGACTCCAATTTCATTGCAACCTAGATAACAGAGAAATCTGACTTGGTCCCCCAGCAGAACCCACATTTAATCCCATTTCAGAGTTGCAGTGAGAAAAGGGTTGTCCAGTATAATCTTACATTAACAAATGAACAAATGGAAAGGGCAACAATCAGACAAACTAATATACATCTATGCACACACACACCAAATATTAACGAAGTGTGTGTGCGTGCGCGCATGTGTGTATATGACTATTACATATATCTATGTGTGTGTATTTGTATCCATTTTATATCTATCTATATATATATATATATATATATATATATATATATATATATATATATATATATGTACACACACACACACACACACACACATACACACACAGAGACACGTATACACACATACACACGCACACACAAACATCAGTGACCTAACTGTAGTCCTTTTTCTGCACCTGAGTGAGATGTTTCTAAAATTCAGCATGTGGACAGTACACGTCATGCTAAAAATCAGACAAGGCAATGAACAATGGCCTTTAAATGCTTACCACCCTCCTTCCTGCTTGTCAACATTCTGAATCATGGCGTTCTTGGTGAAGGTAAGTTCATCTTCTCTCTGTGCCTTATAATCATACAGGGCTTTCACAGCACACTGCAAAGGAAGACACAGTACAGTCAGATATACCCAGCGGGAGCAAGAATGACAACAGAAGTTTAAAAAAAAAAAGAGCATCAATAAAAGTATGAGATTTCTTTAACTTAACACAGCATTTTACTATGACAGCTGCTATGCCCAAGGAATGAAAAAAAAACACAATGGAAGACTTTTCCTGTAATACCACAGCCAGATGAATACCTCATTAATCCAAATAAATGTAAAATGCATTAAATATATCCTTAAATATCACATA
Source organism: Protopterus annectens (assembly GCF_019279795.1). NCBI lineage: Eukaryota > Metazoa > Chordata > Ceratodontiformes > Protopteridae > Protopterus > Protopterus annectens. The sequence continues at coordinate 1,265,992,534 of NC_056746.1, forward strand.
TTGCAAGTCTAGTCAGTTTTGAAAAATATATCTTACATTTTTTTATGTCACAAGTTCCAAAACAAAATCAATTTCACTCTTTACTAATGAAAAAATATGTACATATGAAGAAATACAGTTATTTTATAATGTTCCCTGTCAGCAGACCTCAGCGGCAATAGCTTTTACTGCTGACACCAACAGGCAAAGGTTACATCAGGCATTATATCCAAATAACCAGCTAACCCTGGAGACCAACCATCTGGACTCTGCTGATCATATAAACCAGGCTATTGTCTTTTACTACAGTCCTACACAGAAAGAGTTTAAAGAAAATTGGCTGTCACTTAAGTCTAAAAGAATAAAACTTTAAAGGAAAACAAAAGAAGTTATAAATGACTATCTGCTGTAGCAGTTCATCTGTTAAACCTGTAATGATATGTTAACAGTTTATAAATGTGTACTATGTTGTTTCGGAAGGACTGCTCATGAAGCAGGTACCACACTGCATGGGTCACAATCAGCTAGGAAATATCACAACGCAAATATAATGTGTGTTTGTATGTGTTAGGGGGGGCATAGTAAATATGCAAAAAGGCTTAATCAAAAAGGAATAACTGGAAGAAATAATTATCAGTGCTGCTGAAAAGTGAACTTTAATGTTAGGTCTCTTCTAGGCATACAACTTAGACTCACAAAAGAAGAGAAATACAGAAAAGTCTAACAGCAGCAGTGGAAAGTACAGTTTTGTACCTACCATAAATGTAGATGTTCAAGTGTCTTCACTGCTGCAGTCATTATACTTGGGTTATATCCTGCTGTCAGGCAGTCCCGCAGTCAGCCAGAGTTCCAAAGTCTTGGTCCGGCGTCGGCTGCTGTCGCCTCTTCTCTGACGTCAGTGCGCCAGGGGTATATAAGATGCAGCCGACGCCATTTTCTTCAGTTTTTCTTGCCCCAGATGTCAGGTGCCCCCAAATAGGTAGGCAATACATATTGCTAATAAAACATACATGAAAAATAAAACCAAAATGTTCAGTTACCAGCAAATACACCACATAGGTAGTATATGGTAGAAAAGTGTAGATAAGTCCCAGCTAAGAAGGAGGGGATGGAGGGAGGGTAACCTGGACTGCAGCAGTGAAGGCACTCGAACATCTACATTTATGGTAGGTACAAAACTGTACTATGTTCATCGTGTTTCGCTGCTGCAGTCATTACACTTGGGTAGAATCCCAAAGCTGAGGTTGGGTGGCTTGTTCTATAAAGGATTTGGGGTGCCTAAAAGGCCCTGCAGCACTGCAATGGCAAAGCCAGCTCTGGATCTAAAATAAAGAGGCAAGTGATAATGCTTAGTAAAGGTGTGCACTGAACTCCAAGTTGCAGCTTCCAAGATATCTTTGGTAGGTACTCCTCTAAGGTAGGCAGTTGAAGTGGCAGTTGCACTGGTGGAGTGTGGTCTAATGTTACTAGGTACAGGTTTCCCATGCTGTGTGTAGCAGAAACGGATACAGTGTCCTATCCACTTTGAAATGGTCTGCTTTGAAATAGCCTTTCCCTGTGATCCTGCAGCATATGCTACAAACAATTGCTCAGTTTTTCTGAAAGCTTTTGTTTTGTCCATGTAGAAACGTAACAGTCTGTGAATGTCCAATGAATGCAGAAGTCTCTCCCCTTTATTCTGGGGATTTGGATAAAAAGTTGGCAAGTGATTAGTTTGGTTAAGAGCCACACTGGATACCACCTTAGGCATAAAGGAAGGGTTTGTTCTTAAAGAAACCCTGTCTTTGTGGAAAATGATGAATGGCTCCACTGCCATTAGTGCCTGCAGTTCTGAGACTCTTCGTGCTGAGGTTATTGCCAGAAGCAGAGCAGTTTTCCATGACACACATTTTAATTCTGCTGAATTGGTTTGCTCAAAAGGAGGTAAAGTGAGCTTTTCCAAGACAAAATTGAGGTCCCAAGTAGGAGTTGGTGCTCTCCTGGGCGGTCTTATGTTTTTAGCCCCTCTGAGGTACTGCTTTAGCAATGGATGAAAGAAAATAGGAGGATCTGTGTTGTAATGAGCCGAGATGGCAGAGGCGTGGATCTTAATGGATGAAAAGGATAGTCCTTTGTCCAGCATCTCAGTTAAGTATTGTAAAATCTGAGGAATATTTGGGACAAGAGGGTCAAAGCTTTGAGCCTGGTTCAAGGCACAGAATCTCTTCCACTTTTCTGAATAAGATTTCCTAGTGCTAGGCATCCTGGTCTCCAAAATGACATCCATAGCAGCGTTAGAGAGAGGTGTTGTCTGCTTGACTAAGGAATCTGCCATGAAGCCAGGTTTAAGGTTCTTTGCTGACTGTGCAAGATCTGATTGTTTTGTTGAGTCAGCAGGTGTGGAGTTTGAGGTAAAATCCATGGTGGTCCTTGAGCTAAGTTCTTTAAGATTGGGTACCAGTGCTGGCGTGGCCAGTCTGGGGCAATCAGGATCATCTGTGGCTTTTCTTGCCTAGCTTTTAGGAGTACCTTTGAAAGGAGAGGCAGTGGTGGGAAGGCATAAACATTTAGCTTTTCCAGTTGAACGAAAGAGCATCCACTTTCCATGCTTGTGTGTGATACATTCTTGTGCAAAATTGTTGTAGTTGGCAATTCAGTGGGGAGGCAAAAAGATCTATGTCTGGGCACCCCCATTTTTTGCGTTATCATGCTGAATACTTGTGGATTCAATTTCCACTCGTGAGGATCCATGATGTTTCTGCTTAAGTCGTCTGCCAGAGTATTTTTCTTTCCTGGCAGGAATTGTGCTTGTGGATGAACTTGATAGGTTAGAGCTGTGTTCCACAAGGTCATGTCTGCAAAGGGGATAAGTATGAGTGCCACCTTGCTTGTTTATGTACCACATAACTGTGGTGTTGTCTTGGATGTAGAAGGTCCTTGAAAGCTGTTAGGGCATTTTGCACAGCTAACATCTCTTTTTGAATGATGTGAAGGTGCATTTGGTCTGCGGCCCACCTGCCCTGAATACATTTTCCTGCCATGTGTGCTCCCCAGGCATAATCCAAAGCATCTGTTGTTAGTGTTTGCCTGGCTGTGGGTAGAATGAAGGGCTATCCCTTATTGAGGTGACATGCCTGTGCCCACCATCGAAACTCCTGTTGTAGGCAGGGAATTAGAGGTATAACTGCTTCCAAACTGTGACAGTGTTGAGTCCAAACACTTTTCAGGTACCATTGTAATTTCCTCATATGCAGACTGGCATATGGAATTAGTAGAATGCAGGATGCCATGAATCCCAAGGCCTGCAGAATTTTTCTTGCAGGGAGTTGGGTTTTTGTTGCCAGATGCTTTAGAAGAAAGTCCTTGCTCTCTGCTTGAATAAAGCAGTCGTCCAAGTATGGGTATACTTGAATTCCATTTTGTCTGCAAAATGCAATTTTTGCTGCCAGGCACTTTGTGAAGACCCTGGGTGCAGTAGATAAGCCAAGGGGCAGTGCAGAGAACTGGTAATGTATTGAACCAGCTATGAATCTGAGGTATCTTCTGCAGTTTTGTCTGATAGGGACATGCAGGTATGCCTCTGAGGTCCAAAGTAACAAGCCAAGCCTTCTTGCCCAGCATGGGTAGAAGCTGCTGTAGTGTCAACATTTTGAATTTCGGAACATCCAGGTAAGTATTTAGAGTAGAGAGGTCTAGTATGGGTCTCCAGGCTTTGTCCTTTCTGGGGACTAGGAAGAGTCTTGAGTAAAATCCTTGTCCTTGTTCCTGTTGTGGCACTTTTTGAATAGCTCTCATGTCCATGAGGGCTGTAATTTGTTTTTGTGCCTCTGCCCATTGATTTTGTGGCAGGTCTGGCATTCCTTTTAACCTTGGTAGAATGTGAAAGTGGAACCTGTAACCTTGAGCCACAATATTTAGAACCCATTTGTCCTGGGTGATAATATGCCAATTTTGAGAAAAAAGTGCTAGTTTTCCCCTTAAGGGAGCTGCCAAAAGGTAAGTGCTTGGCATTCGAAGGGGGAAGTCATTGGGACTGTTTACTATAAGGTTGTGACTTGTCTTCACCTCCTTTTGGGGTTGAAGCACCCCACTGTCATGGTCTGTAGGAGCCTTGGGGCTGAGATCTGCCTCTTGGGCATCTGTATCTGCCTCTTTGTGGTCTGTCTGACACTGGAAAGGACCAATTCTTTGAAGGCCAACTTCTGCTAAATCGAGGTGGCTGTACCTGTAAGAAATCCTTCACTGTTTGCATAGATTTTGCCTTATCCTCCACTTTCTTTAATACCTCTTCTGCCTTATCACCAAATAAAATATCCTGCTATAAGGGAGCATCCAATAATTTTGCCTTAACATGATCAGTTAAAACTTGTTCTTTTAACCAAGCATGCCTTCGAATCCCAGACCCTGTAACTGCTGCTCTACAAGAAGCCTCTAATGAATCAAAACCACATTGCAGAGTATGTTTTCCCACTTACTCAGCTGCATGCAATAAATCATGCATTTCCTTATAGTCAGGATGTTTTGAACTTGTAAGCATTTTCTGTTTTACCAGAGACATTAAATACTGTTGGTATTTAAGCATGTGAAACTGGCAATTTAAAGCTCTCACTGCTAAAGTTGCAGAAGTGTAAACTTTCTTCCCCCATCTGTCTAATAGGTTCATAGGTTCGTACTAGGCTATCTGCCCTAGGGCATTTATAAGCCTAGCCAGAGTGTGTGTGGCTTTTACCACCCCTGAGAATACTACACCCTTTTAGGGTTTAGTTTACTGTGCCTCTGTCTAGTAGTAACACAGAGATGACCCCCGGGGTAAACCTACGATCTCCCATCCACTCGTCAAGATTTCTCTTGAATAGAGTTAGTGAGGGGCTCTGCCTAACATGGATTGGGATTCTGTTCCAGAGTGTAGGGAGCCTCTGGGTTATGAATCTCTCCCTCCAGCACGTCCTATTTATTTCTGTGTTGAGGTTTAAGTCTCTTGCTCTCGTGGCTCTGATGGATTTGGATTTTCTGATGCTCTAGAATCCCTGTCAGAGGGAAATGGATTTTTAGCCGTGGAAGCCTTTACCCCTTTGGGACCCTGGGAAATAGTTTCTGGGTCAGCAACAGGGTTTCTATAAAGAAATTTGTGAGAGTCAGGGAGGGATTCTGTAGTACCTATCAGGCTTGACTGGAGCAGGGGGCAAATTATCAGGATTTAAACTGGATTCAGAGAACACATCATCCACAATATCTAACACTGGTGGAATAGCAAGGGGCCTGTGTTGAGGCAATAACAGAAAGTCTCTGAGCCTTTTCTTGGATTCTGAGTAGTCCTGGCCCTCCCAGTGGAAATGTTCCCTCACGGTATGTAAAGTTTCCCCAAAAGAGTAATCCTCAGGAGGAGAGGCTGAAGGAATTGATTCTTCAGCATCAGAGTCCTCATAAGGGGATAAAGAGTATCCCTGGTCTAAAGAGGAATCAGAAGAAATAGAAACCTGGTCAGAGGAATCATAATCTGTATCCTGCCTAAGCCTTTTATCAGGAGGTGGATGGGAACCCCTGATCAGAGTAATTAAGTCTTCGGCCATTTTGAGCATCTGTTTTTTAGGCATGGAGGTCTGTCCAGGTGAATGCTGTACTTGCTTCTTTGTCTTTAAAGGAGTCTTAGACTTGGCTGTAGTTTTTATGGTAAGCTGTGAAGGTCTGAAAACACCCTCAGAAGCTGATGCCTGCTCAGCGGCTCCAGACCCATCTGAAGGGTTAGTTTCGGTAGGCCCAACACCTTGAGTATCCTGAGGCCTAGACATCTCCACGTGGGAGTCGGAGGCGGCCTGTGGTTCAGAGGTATTGGGTGTCAGGGGTTGTGAAAGCGCCTCACTGAGAACCGGCGACTGGCCTAGAAGAGGCTTCATCATCAGTTTTGGGCCTCAGATGCCTGTCCTTATCCTTGTCTTTGCATTTTTTGTGTACTCTGGTCGTTGGTTGTTCCGACGGCATGGTATAATTAAACTTTCAGCCAAAGTAGTGGCGAGCAAAATCAAACCAACGTTTAATAGTGCGTTTGTTAAATCTAGCACAAAACCGACAACTAGTGATGTCGTGGTCTGGGCCTAGGCATGGAATACAGTAAGAATGAAAATCCTTATGAGGTATTTGCTTCCCACAAGATATACAATTATTAACTTTTACTGACATCGGTCTGAGGCAAGAAAAAGTTTCCCCAACGGGGTACTAAGCTTTACTGAAGACTTCAGTTCTGAAATTCAAACTGAAAATCTCAGGAGTCGGCTGACTGGCACTTGCGAACTGCTTTTGCTTCGGGCACCACGCGGCAAGAAAGACTGAATAAAATGGCGTTGGCTGCATCTTATATACCCCTGGCGCACTAACATCAGGGAAGAGGCGACAGCAACCGACGCCGGACCAAGACTTTGGAACTCTGGCCAACTGCGGGACCGCCTGACGGCAGGATAACCCAAGTGTAATGACTGCAGTAGTGAAACACGATGAACATCAGTCCATACAACTGAGTCCCAAACACTAAGAGAATACCTATGCACTGGTGTCAGCAAACATGATGGGCCTTTAAGGGAGAAAGGGTGCACAGAAGATCACCTCTCTGGAATCTCAACTACAGACTGATCAATTAAGATCCAGAAATTTCAGGTGACTATCTTATGTTAAGTATATGTCAACTTCCTGAACTCTGAAAACATTTGCATTTCACAAGCATTTTGTTATTCACTAGGGGTTTGCATTTGTCACATTTTCTAACTGACTTAGATTGTTACAGCAGTGCAAGTAAACCTAAGTTACACACTTATTAACACATTGAATGTATATGAAACAGAATCAAAGTCTCTCCTATGATGACTATATTTACTGATTGTTAAGAAGGGTTCCACCACAGTTTTTTTTCCACCGCAACCCAGTAACCCAGTCCAGCCCTAACGTGGTCATCAGTTTACTACTGTTATCTTGCCTGAAAAAGTCAGAAAGCTCTCATCAATAGCCTCAAACACTATTCTAGTGAATCAAGTGTCATAAAATTCAAGGTCACTTGTTTGGCAACTGTAGAAACTCGATGAACCCAAGAATTAGAAGTTTGCTCTCTAATATAATGAAAGGCTGGGCACATTCAAGTGCTATTAGAAAAGATGCAAGTGACTGATGTCATTTATAGCAGAGGTTTAAAATATCCTTGTTAAGCTGATCACACTTGACTTTATCTCTTTTTTTCCCTAAGAAACTGATGTCAGCTCTTGACTCCTAAGAGGACTGCTTGGGAACAGGCCAACATCTCAGATGGATGAGAGTCAGTCAACTAAAACCTAATCCTACTAATGTGAGTATCACAATCATTCAGTGAAACCTAATCCTACTAATGTGAGAGTATCACAATCATTCAGTGAAACGTAATCCTACTAATGTGAGTATCACAATCATTCAGTGAAACCTAATCCTACTAAAGTGAGAGTATCACAATCATTCAGTGAAACCTAATCCTACTAATGTGAGAGTATCACAATCATTCAGTGAAACCTAATCCTACTAATGTGAAAGCATCGAAATCATTCAGTGTAACCTAATCCTACTAATGTGAGTATCATACTCATTCAGTGGCCATCCATGGTTCCTTATCATTTTTTGTATTTTATGTTTTCTTCCCCCATGCCCACACAGCCATCATGCCCCATCCATTACTGAAGAAAGTACAGTTGTGTACACTTACCATAAATGCAGATTTCGAGTGTATTCACTGCTGCAGTAATAACCATTGGGGTATCCATGCTGTGGTAGCCCTCAGTCGGTCCGAATACCATAGTCAAGGTTCTCTGCGTTGGCTGCTGACGCTTGCTGGGTGACGTCAGGTCAGGTTTTTCTTGCCTTAACCAACTAAAGAAGTCCAATTTTAATAGTTATTAGTAGTCCTGGGGTCAGAGACCCCCACAGAAATATGTGTCTCTCTAAGGACAGCAGATATCATGGGGAAGGAGGGAGAGTAACCAGGACAGCAGCAGTGAACACACTCGAACATCTATATTTATGGCGAGTGTACACAACGGTACTATGTTCTTCATGTTTCACTGCTGCAATCCTAACCATTGGGAAGATTCCCAAAGCTGAGGAGAAGGGTGGAAGGTTGACAGAAACTTAAGGTTGGGTGAGCATGCCCTGCAGAGTTGCAGAGGCAAACCCAGCCCTAGCCTTTGAGAATAGATTCAGATGGTAATGTTTGGTGAAGGTGCGGACTTATTTCCATGTGGCAGCTTCCAAGATGTCCTTAGTGGGTACCCCTCTAAGGAATGCTGTGGAAGTAGAGGTTTCCCTAGTGGAATGGGTTCTGATGGTCCTAGGGGTGGTTTTCCATGAAAAGAGTAGCAAAAATGGATGCAGTGTGCTATCCATTTGGAAATGGTCTGTTTTGATATTGGTTTCCCCTATGCCCCTGTTTTAAAGCTGACCAAGAGCTGGTCAGTTTTCCTGAATGTCTTTGTACGATCCAGATAAAATCTGAATTGCCTGTGCACATTCAAAGAATGCAGTATCCTTTCCCCCTTATTCTGAGGGTAAGGGAAGAAGATGGGCATCTAGGATAATAGGAATGGAGGGCAGATGTATGTCTGCCCCCTTGGACTGGCTCCAGGAGCAGAATCTTTTCCATTTTCCAGCATAAAATTTTCTGGTGCTGGGCCTTCTGGCTTCTGTGATGATGTCAAGGACTTGCTTGCTTAGCAAAGATTCCTTGTTGGTTATGGTAGAATAAGCCATGCTGAGAGTTTGATTGTCTGAAGGTCTGGGTGCAGCACTGTCTCCCCCCCGGGATAGCAGGTGAGGTATCAGAAGTAGCTGCAAGGGGGGGCTGCTGAGATTGAATAATGATCTTGGTTTTTCCTCCCTGATCTTGATTAATACTTTTGGAATGAGAGGAAGAGGTGGGAATGCATACACAAAGAAGGTCAGGGCATCAACCTTCCAGGCCAGGTGATGGTACTCCCTGGTGCAGAATTTTTGTACTTGGTGATTTAGATGAGAGGCAAAGAGTTCCACCTGGGGTGTTCGTAATTTGCAGAAAAACTTCTCTGTGTATTTGCCATTCATGTGGGTCCAGCAGGTTTCTGCTTAAGTGGTCTGCTAGGGTGTTGTTGATGCCGGTAGGTATTGGGCTATAAGATGTAATCTCATGGATGAGGCTATTAGCCACAGGTTCATGGCTAGTCTGCACAGGGGGTAAGATTGAGTCTCTCCCTGTTTGTTGATGTACCACGTGACTGTGGTGTTGTCTGTTTTTATGAGGAGAGCCCCTGGTGTGAGGTAGGGTTTGAAGGACGTCAGAGAGTTTTGCACTGCTATCATTTCCTTTTGGTTGATGTGCAAGGGTAGTTTTTGTGCGTCCCAGAGACCTTGGGCGCATCTGCCTTCTAGGTGGGTACCCCAGGCTATGTCCGAAGCATCTGTAGCTACAGTCTGTTCTGATGGAAGGAGGGTGAATGGAAGCCCCATGTCCAGAGCACAGGCCTGGGCCCACCAGAGGAACTCGAATCTTATGCAAGGGATCACAGGCAGGGAGGTGTCCAGAGGTTGTGAGTGTTGACACCATAGATTCTTTAGGTACCACTGAATTTTCCTCATGTGCAGTCTGGCCAGAGGTACCAGGAGGATGCATGAGGCCATGTACCTAGAGCTTGCAGGAATTTCCTGGCAGAAAGCTGGGTTTGGGAGGCCAGAGTAGTGAAGTATTTTGGTAGGAAACTTTGTTTTTCTGGGGACAGAAAGGCCATTTGCTGTTCTTTGTCCAGTAAAGCTCCCAGAAATATGATTTTCCTGGTTCGTGACTGTTTTATTTCCTTTCATTGATAGTGAACCCTAGAGAGGTGAGTAGGGTTTTTACAAATGAGAGGTGCTGCAGGAGCAGTTCATTGCAGTCTGCCTGGATGAGACAGTCATCCAGGTAAGAGTAAATCTGTACATTGTTTTGCCTACAGAAGGCAATGGCAGGAGTTAGACATCTGGTGACTTCCCTGGGAGCAGTAGATAAGCTAAAGGGCAAGGCAGAGAATTGAAAGCGTAATGATCCTGCTCCGAAGCGCAATCATTTTTTGCATGATTCCCTTATTGGGATGTCCAGATAGGCGGCCTTTAGGTCTAAGGTGACCATCCAAGCTTTGTTTGGCAGCATTGGTAGAAGCTGTTCTAAAGTAAGCATTTTGAATTTTGGGATTACCAGGAAGGTATTGAGAAAGGATAGGTCCAGGATGGGACGCCAAGTCCCCTCTTTCCTGGGAACAAGGAACAGTCTGGAATAGAATCCTTTTGCAACTTGTTCTGGAGGTACAGGTTCTACTGCCCCTAGGGATATTAGGTTTTGCACTTGTTTTAGTGCTTCCTTCTGCCCAATGGTTTGGAGGTAGGTCTGGGTACCCTCTTGGAGGTGGTAGTTCTTGGAAATTGAATTTGTACCCCTGAGCAATGATTTTTAAGACCCATTGATCTTTTGTTATAGAGTTCCAATTTTCTCTGCATAGAGATAGCCTTCCTCCTAGCTTTTGGTGTGGTGGAGGCAGGGAGAGATGGGAACAGTAGTCATTGAGAGTTTTTTCCATACAGGGTTGCTTTTGAATTCCCTGCTCTAGTATTTGTGGGGGCCACTGTTTAGTTCTTTGTTGGCCCTGAGTTTGAGTTCTGGTGGGTCTGTCCCTATGGGTTTTGCCTTGTGCCTACCTGTATTGTGCAGGAAAGGACCAGTGTTTAGAGGGAAACTTTCTGCTGAACCTAGGAGGTTGTACTTGAAGAAAATCTTTAACAGTCTGCATCGATTTTGCTTTGTCTTCCATCTTTTTAAGTACCGCTTCAGTTTTCTGTCCGAACAAGTGGTCTTTGTCAAGAGGTGCATCCATGATTTTAGCTTTGTCATGATCAGGGAGAGATTGTTCCTTTAACCATGCATGTCTTCTGATAACAGATCATGCCACTGCTGCCCTGCTAGAAGCTTCAAGGGCATCAAATCCACAGTGCAAGGAGTGCTTAGCCACTTGAGCTGAAGAGTGCAGTAATTCTGCTAGCTCTTTATTGCTGGCAAAATCTGGTAAAGCAGAAATTTTCTGTTTCAAAAGTTTCAAAGTGCGCTGTTGATATTTTAACATATGGAACTGACAGTTGGGAGTCCTTATAGTTAAAGTTGTAGATATATATATATATATTTTTACCTCATCTGTCCAGGGCCCTAGATTCTTTGTCTGAGGGAGTGGGATTCTTTGCAGAGGTAGCCTTAACTCCCTTAGGTCCCCGAGTAATCACCTCTGGATCTGCTGTAGGATTTCTGTAGAGGAATTTGTGTGAGTCAGGTACCCTGTAGTACCTGTCAGGTTTTCTGGGGGAAGGTGGAAGGGTGTCAGGGGTAAGGCTGGATTCTTGGTAAACATCATCTACCACCTCCAGGATGGGTGGGATGGCCAGAGGCCTATGCTGGGGTAGGTCCAGAAACTCTCCACGTCTTTTCTGGGATTGAGGGAAATCCATTGATTCTGACTTGAAGTGTTTCCTCAGGGTGTGGAGGGTTTCCTCAAAGGAAATGTCCTCTGAAGGTGATGCAATTGATTCTTCTTCATCTGAGTCTCCATAGGCAGTAAGAGGATTTTCCTCTTCAAAAACAGAGTCGTCAGATCCCTCTGAGTCTAAATATGAAAGGATGTCTGGAGAAGGATTCACTTCAGAAGCTCGAATTTACAAAATCTCAAACTGCAAATAACCGAAACCAAAAGATCGAGTTTCGTAAACTCAAAATTCTGAAGTGAAACCAAAAAAAAAAAAAAGACAAACTTTGCTTTTGCAGGGGGGCTTCACCCCCCCCTGCCCCCCCACACCCCCCCTACTTAAATATACCAACTCCAAGATCGCGCTACAGTGGGGAAATGGGAAATCTCCCGTCTTGTGCTGTATGCGGAAGCGCAAAATGGGAGATTTCTCATTTCCTGTCAACACCGCAAAAATAAATAAAACATTACGTACACACAGAGCATACAAGAATCCTTGCCTCTGTGTGCACGCAATGTATTAAGGTAAGTAAACTTTTATTTTTCAACACTACACATATTCGATTTACTGAAATCTCGATCATATGGTCGACCATATGAAATTTGAGATTTCAGTAATTCGATTATGTGAAGTGTCCCACTGGAGAAAGATTCCTTCTCATTTTGGCTGGAGTGGCTTGATTACCCCGGATGAAAGTGATGCGATCCTCCATTTTAAGCATTCTAGTTTGAGGTGGAGGAGTTGTAGTGGAAAGGATACTTTTTGCTGTTTTCCTAGGATTAGCTCTAAGTCTGGCCTGAACATTATCCCTCAGTGCTGTCGGTGTGTTAATCAGAAGAGAGGGTGAAGGCCTTGAAGTGAAATCTGAACTGCGAGCAGTATCCTCAGAAGCCGGTGCCTGCTTAGCAGCTCTGAACCCAACCGAGGCAGAGGCAGCCAAAGGCTCGTTAGACGATGCAGACATCTGCGGCATACAAGACTCTGAAAGGGTCTCAGTAGAGGCCTGCAAAGTAATCGAGATGGGCATCAAAGGCTGCGAAAGCACCTCACTGAATTCCGAAGAACTGATGACCTGTTTAGTGGTGGTGTCACCGGAAGGCTTGGCCTTATGTGGTTTGTTTCTATCCTTATCTTTGCGTTTTTTTTGGAAGATCTGTGGTTTGCTAACTAACAGATGCCATATCGGTAATCGGAGATGGAAGACGAAAATAACTGGCTACAAACAGAGCTCTACGACGAATAGTTCTAGTGTTAAAGAGGGCACAGAACCAACAGTGGGGTACATCATGATCTGGGCCTAAGCAAGTGACGCAGTAAGAAAGTAAGTCTCGGTGTGGTATTTGCTTTCCACAGACAAGACAACTACTGACATTTTCAGACATCAGTTAATGCAAGAAAAAGGAAGGATCCCCAATGGGGTACTGTACTTAGCTTTAGACATTTTCAGCTGAAGTTTGAAATCTGGAAATGGCCGACCAGCGCTGTTGCGAATTGCTTCTGATACGGGCTCCACGGCAAGAAAGACTGAGGTAATGGCGTCGCCTGCTCTCTTTTACAGCTCAGATGACTTGACATCACTCAACAAGCGACAGCAGTTGACACACAAAACCTTGACTCTGGTATTCAGACCGACCAAAGGCTACCACAGCATGGATAACTCAATGGTTATTACTGCAGCAGTGAAACAAGAAGAATATCTGATTCTATCCACCTTCTGGTGTTCACAAATACCAGACAAAAGAGGGAGAGTCAGCAATCATGGACTGTAATCTTGATGGGAGTTAGGATATTTTTAGCCTTCTGCTTTCCAACTCTTTCCCCTGTTGGCTGGTAAGTATAGAGTAGTACCTCCTACATGAGGCCTCATGTGTATAAACAATTGTGCACACCTGCAATGTCTAACTACAAAACAATGCTTTGCTTTGCAGGTTCATACTCTAGTCTTTCACATTTTGCCAAGGCCTTAAGCCTGACCCATAGGTATTCCTAGAGCATGGCATGAACCAACTATCCCCCCCACAGGATAGATAAGTCTGCAGTGGACTCTCACTCACAACCTCACCAGCTATCTGCTTCTGTAGTCTGTCCCATAGGTGTTCCTGTAGTGTAGCATGTCCTAACTCATCTGATCAGGAGTGCTGATACAGCACTGGACCTTCGCTCACACACTTCCCACCTCGCTCCTCCAGCATTCAGGATGCTAACTGCTCCTAGGTTAGACAGGGCTTCATTGCATGGGTCTGCTTTTAATTAGCACTGCCTAGCTTCCTGTGCCCAGTATCCTGACTGTTAGCTGCACCCCTCCCCCATTAACCACTATGGCAGGCATAAGGTTGACCTTCGTTCCCAGTGTGAAGGCTTTGCTCCTTATTTTCCTAAACTCTACATCTGTTACTCTTATGGCTACACCAGCTTGCAGAAAAGAGATCAAAACTGGTACAACCTCAATAGTAGCATGGGAGATATGGGGATGGTAAAGTGCCCACACTGCACAGTGCAGCCCCCACAAACACAAGCCTTAACTGAAGCAATGGATGAACAGGGCTTAGAAACACTGAGGCTAGGAGACTGGACTGTAGATTGAGTTTCGAGTAAATAAAAGTAAATTCCATTTCTATGAATCACAGAGCTAGTTCAAAACTCTATCTTTCCTCCACACTTTTTTATGGTAGGAAAAGGCTACAGTGTGGATAGACAAAATGTAAGTTGGATGCAATTTTAGATAACAATCTGTCAATTACAGATCAGGTCAGAATTGTAAAACCATCATGTTTTCATTTTAGGAGGAGTATCATATGAATTGAACAAAGGATCTTTCTACAGTCATTCATAAATTGGTCATTTTCCATTTTGAGTAATGTGATTCTCTATTCCTTGGGCTCCTTAACAATTACCTGGAGTGGCTGCAGCATGTGCAGATCTCCACAGTCAGGCTTCATTTCAGATTTCTTGTCACGGCCACATTAGTCTTGTCATTTGGAGTCTGCAATGGCAGTCTTCAGTCTCCAAGTTAAACTTTCCTGAGCTCTACATGCACTTTGTCCTATCTTAAAGGACTTTTGGTGTCCAATCCGCTACTGTGCCTACTCTGCATGGATGGTAAATGGTTGTTAGTGATTTCCAAGATGTACCTCAAGACATCATGTAGATGTCTTTTTCCCAGCAGGTTTCTCTCCTGTGGAACACACTATCCTTTACTTAAGACAGTATCCCTAACCTGACAAGTTTTAGGAGATCTTTGAAGATGTATCTGTTTCAGGTAATCATGCTTCCATACAACTAAATAAACAGAATTCATCCTATCTGGTACTACAGTGTAGATGATCAAAGCTATGACCAACTAACAAGTAGTACAGTCTTGGGTTTTAGTCCCTTAGTCTCCATTTGCCTACTGTGCGACTCAGGGCGAGACAGGTAATACGTCAGTGCTCCTGGGTCAGTCCTGGGAAAATGAAGTTGGGACTACTAGGTTCACCTATTCAATAAAATAAATAAAACAAAATAATGATAACATGTAGTCTGTCACTTTGTTCTGGCTTTAAACTATGATGTTGATTTACATTGTTTTTGTATTTTTTAGATATTTTAGAAATTTTCTTACATTTTTAAATACTTTTATTGTTAGGTCATTTTCCTTGAAGGATGAGGAGTCAGACCACTGCATTCATTCCTTTTGGTGGGCAAAAGGGGGAACTACAGACAGAGCTTAAGAAATACAGGCTCAGCTTACCTCTCAGAGCAAAAAATGTGGACAAAGACATAAATAATGGGGGGACAAAAACTCAGAAATAGGGACACATTTTAAATATTGCTTTTATAAACTTAGAAAGTTGATAGAGTAACAGGTTTTGCATTAGCATGGATTTTCTGAAGGGTATGAACTCTGAAACTCAAATGTCTGTCATTATTTTCTGACTTCAACCATCAATGATTTGCCAATAATTTGTCAAAAAACACAATTTTATGAAAAAAGACCAAAAATATGAGGCAAAAAACTGGACATTCTGTGAAAATCTGTACAGTTGAGAGTTAAACTTCTTAGTAGAAAGAATCAGGCTGTTCTAAGCCTATTTTTAGCTCTTAGAGCACTCATATAAGCCTACCAGGAGACAGAATACTGGAAAACCTGTCAGTAATAAGACGGCCCTGGGTTTCCAATCATCCCACACTCAACAGCTAAAGGACTCAAATAGTAAATTTGTAATTCTTGGATTCTCAAAACAAGATGGGGCTGGACCTCCAAAATAAACTGAATATAGTATCAAAAATAAAAAAATAAACACAAAAATAAGTGAGCAAGAAACAGCATGGGCATTCTGTTATAACTACTTGCCTCACTATACTGACTGGTACTCAAGGTGAATATAAATAAACTATTTTAAGATAGCCTTCTCTAGGGTTTAGTTTTAGAATAAAACTATTCTCAACAATCAGAATTTTTTTTTCTATTTTTTGTGTGCACTTTTTGTGCCAATCCTTGCCAACCATCATGTCTCCTCCCATCAGACTCAGCCTCTACTTCCCCCATACCAGAGAAGTATCTAGTACAGTATGTGGTGAGCCATCCAGACAGGCTGGTAATTCAGGAATCCATGACAGATTTTTGACAGATTTTTTTTTTTTGACCCCACTTGCACTCTTGCTTTTGCTTTGCTGTTGTAGGTGGACAATTTTGTCACTTGTCCAAGGTAACTTTGTCTTTCCCTCCAGACTGGTGCTCTGTGGTGTCCTGTCTTACTTGTTCCCGGCCTGGGAACTACACATTGTTCACGCCTCACAGGTTTGCATCATTCTGATTCTGACTTAAAGGGAAGTTTCTAGTATGGCTACCTGTTGTAGTTAATGTAGATACCTACATCACCCAGGAGACATCTTATGTTCTCCCCCGATACGCTTGTACTCCTCCATACCCACCCCTTGCCACCTGCTGAAATAGTCTTGGGATTACCAGGCCTACCCCCCAGTTGTACAACCTACTTCTTAATGCAGATCTCTGCTTGCATGGGAACAAATGGCTGACTAGGACCAAAAGCTCTCTTCCCTGCTGCAGCAAACCATCTTACCCCACCCCCCGTGCTCTTTAAATATGAGACACACTACTCAAACTTGGGTCATCTGGGTTGTAGTCAGGGCTTTATTTTTCTATGCCACAGAGATGGTCTATCAATCAGAATCTGTCATAGGTTTATAGGAGGTTACTAGTCCAATGACCCTAGGGCCTTTACAAGCCTAGCCATGTAATACCCATGTTCCCTAATTATCCATTGTTAGATGGCTCCCTAAATGACCACTGTCAGATGGTGTGATAAACTGCAGAGCGAATCTATGATCAGCACCAGCTGCCTCTGTCCATGAGGGACATAGGTGCCACACCAGCGGTGAATTTATGATCTCCCACCCAGTTGGCCAGGTTGTGCTTAAATAGGGTGACTGAGGAGCTCTGCTTAATGTGAATTTGGAGTTTATCCCAGAGTAGCTGCAGACGCTGAGAGGCATATCTGTCTCTCCAGTATGTTTTGTTAAAGTCGCAGGCTAGGTTGAGATCTCTGGAGTGAAAGACTCTTGTCCCATTTGATTTGCGAACATGCAGCACTTCCATTAGGGCAGGGTTAGAGACTGCTCTGTATGCCAGGTACAGGCTGCCTCTCAGCAGACTGTGGGGCACAGAGTACACTGAGAGGGGTTTCAGTCTTTCCACGTAGGTCATGTTTTGGTGTCCCTGAATTCTCTTGGTCAGGAACCTCTGTGGTCTCTCCAGCTGCTGCAGGTGTCTGGTGAGGTACATGCAAAAGGGAGCATTGTACTCTACTAGTAGTCTGATGATGGTGGAGTACAGAGGAGTTATAACAGCCTTGGTCTTAGATGTAATGCCCTTACTTATGAGGTGTGCAACGAAAAAGGCTTTCCTTACCATTGTGGACACATGGTGATCGAAGTTCAGACTGCTATTAACTTGTGTTCCCAAGTCACACACCACAGGGTTCAAGTTTAGGGGGGATGCTACCTATACTGTAATTTGCAGGGCTACCTCTTTGCCAAAGGGAATAATGATGCACTTTTTTGCATTTAGTTTTAGACCGTGGCTTTGTCACCAATCATTTGTCTGTGTTAACCTCTCCTATAATATTCTAGTATCTTTAGTGGACACAATGACTGTTCCTAGTTTTCAGTCATCTGCAAACTTGAAAGCCACAGGCTGTCTACTTTCACCTGGGCTTCAGAGAAATAGATTCCAAACAGTAGAACGCCCAGCACAGAATTCTGTGGTACCCCGCTGGTAACTGTTCTACTGGTGGAAGTGGAATCCCTAGCTTTGACACTACAGGTTCTGTCGGTGAGCCAGTCGGCTACCTATCTAGTGACATATGGGTTAATCCCCAGCTGGGAGACTTTCTCGACAATACCTGAGTAGGGGATTGCATTGAAAGCCTTGGTTACATCAAGATGAGTGAGGGATTGCATTGAAAGCCTTGGTTACATCAAGATGGGTGGTATGTACTGATTTGCTTTGTTCAGAGCTTTGGTGACATTCTCGAGGAAGCCCACCAGGTTTAGTAAGCATGATCGACCCTTAACGAAGCCAAGCTGGGTCAGGTTGAGAGTTTGAAAGTTGTCTATGCCCTTGCTGATAAGGTCCATGATGATTCTTTCCAGGGCCCTATAAATAAGGCTGGTTAGGCTTATAGGTTTATAGTTTCCATGGTCGGCTGATGGACCCCCTTTGTGCAGGGGGATTACAGCTTCTGTTCTGCAATCTGCTGAAACAAAGTCAGCGCTCAGGCTATGGTTAAAGAGTGCCAAGTGGATCTGCCAGGTCATGTTTTAGGTTGTTTAGTAAGCAGCCTGGGATGTTATCTGGTCCCATATAGGCCATGTTTTTGGCCATGAAGAGCACAAATATGACCTGCTCATTGGTGATACTGGGGAGAAGACAGGTGTCAGGTATGCTTTGGGGTATGGCTGCTGGGGGCAGGAGGGGGTGACGTTTGCACCAAATCTGTCAGCTAGCAGGTTGCCAATTTCGTCAGGGTGAGTGGTACCATCCCCTATGAGTTCGGCACATAGCTGGGTATTCCCTTTTAGATTTCAGACGTAGCTAAAGAATGTCTTATGATTGTCTTTAGCTAGGGAAGCTAGTTTAGCCTTGTAACTAGCTTTAGAGGACTTTACCAAATATCTCATTTGTTGTTCAAGCTGTGGAGGTTATTCTTTCTCTGCTAAGTTCCCTCTTGTTCTTGGGTATCAGTTTCTTCCTTTTGTCATATAACCTACTTATACTCAAGGTCCACAGGGTGGCTTGTTTTTAAAGAAGGGATTGGTTTTGATCCTGTCAGGTACAGCACAGTCAATACAGTTGTTTAAGTGGTTATACAGGCTGTTTATGTACTCTTCTGCATAAGTGTCATTGTTGACTGTGTCAGTAGGAGGTTTGAAATTTTTCAAATAATCGTTTAGAAGGCTATAGTTTGTTTAGGAGAAGTTTCTCACTTTTATTGCTCTTGTTGAGGTGTCAGGTCTGTTTGTTATTTCAAACAAGACATACTTATGGTCCGACCTCACTAGGGAGAGCAGAACACCGGAGGTAGTGCAGTGACCCCCCATATTGGTCAGTACTAAGTCCAGAACATTTCAGCCTCTTGTGAGGGTGCAGACTAACTGTTCCAGAGCATTTGTATTAAAGTCCAGGAACCTCAGGGCAATTGAGCTTGTGCTTGTGTGCATCGCCCACTCGATAGAAGGATAGTTGAAATCTCCCATGATCAAGGTGTTTGGCTGTAATGAGTGACTCAAGCAAGTCCAAGTAGGTGGTGTGCTTCTCATGGTTTATGGTGGGGGACCTGTAGCTAGCAATGAGGTGGTAGGATGTTTTACTTATAGTTAGTTGGACCTGGAGTAGCTCAAGAGAGTCGTACTGTTTAACCAGTCCTGAGGTGTATTTGGATTTAATGAACATGGACACACCTCCATCTTTGGTTCTTTTATGCTTGTTTTGAGTTCTGAATGTGTGGAAGGCATTGTAGTCTCGCATGGCCGGGATGTTCTCGGCAGCCTTGAACCAAATTTCGGTGACTGTACAGACATCAGCATCTTCCAAGGTGAGGACAGCTTCCAGGGAGTGCAGTTTCCTGTTTAGACTCCTAGCATTAAGCAGCATAACCCTGAGTTTGTTTGTAGTGTATTTTTTTTTATGTCTGAAGTTTTGTTGTTTTGGTATTGCCTAAGAAAAGGCACTATGGGGGAGGCAAGCATCTTTGTCAGTACTCAAAAGCCTAGATGAGACCGGTGAAGACCATTTCTGGCAAAGCAGCATAGTTTCTCAACCATGTCTTCCCAGGCTGACAGATACTGGATCCCCCTGGACTGACACCAGAAGCTAAGCAAATTGTTGAAGTCAATCATTATTTGTTTATATTGGGGCATCATCCTGGGTGAAGGTAGAATGCTGCTTAGGATTAGGGACATACCTGCCTGGGAGACACAATCTGAGAGTTCAGTCATATTCATAGGTTCATAGGTATGTACTAGGCTAATGGCCCTGGACTGGAGCCTTTACAAGCCTAGCCCATAGAAGTACCCAGGCATCATGCCGCCCAACATTAGATCCCAGTCCCTCTATAAAGTAGAGCCACTGGAGTGATCCCAGGGGTAAAATTTCTATTTCTCACCTACTCATCAAGATTTTTCTTGAAGAGGAACAGTGAGGTGCTCTGCTTGACATGTATGAGAAGTCTATTCCAGAGCATGGGCAGTCTCTGAGTTATGAACCTGTCCCTCCAGCATGTTCTGTTGATTGTGGTAATAAGGTTGAGGTCTCTGGAGCATGTGGTGTGGAGGGATTGCAATTTCTTTAGATGTAGCATTTCTAACAGGGCTGGGTCAGACATGGCTTTGTAAGTCAAGCAGAGATCGCCTCTTAGTAGATGATATGAGACAGAGAATAGCTGGAGTTTTTTTTTAGTCTGTCCATGAAGGACATATGTTTAACGCCTAGGATCCTCTTCATGAAGTACTTTTATGGCCTCTCCAGCTGTTGCAGATGTCTAGTGAGTTACATGCCAAATGGGACATTATACTCGATGATTAGTCTAATGAGGGAAGAGTAGAGAGAGATGATGACCTCTTTCTTCCTGGATGCAAAACTCTTGGTAATGAGATGTGCCACAAAGAAGGACTTTCTGACCACAGTGGCAATATGTTTAGGAGAGGCTGCCGTCAACCTGTGTCCCCAGACCTCTTATAACGCCTTCATTGTTCAGTGGGCTCCCATCTCTCCCATGTCTCTCTTCATATAGTCTCGGGATGTACATCTCAAGTCATTCACCCCAACATGGACTACAACAAATTTCTAACAGTAATTGAGTGATTTGATGGATCCTGGCACTTGGCATGCAGTTGACTGTGACTTTTGTTTGTCACCCTATCTGGTGTCACTGTAATGTACTCATAATCACTACAAGCACAGTTTTGCAGAGCAACCATGTGGCAATTTTATACAAATTTTTCTCAGTACTGTTGCATAAAGCGCCTCAGTAAATGAAGATTACATTAGTCCATCTCCTTCATTTGCTCCTGCTGCAGCCAGTCTTTTCATGTTTTTTAGTTTTACTTTAATTTTCTGCTGGAACTGGAAGAAAATGATAAAACAAAAAGCAGAAATAAAAATTATATTTTTCTAGCAAACTCGCGGTAGTGGTGCTGCGGTAGCGTTGTCCCCTCACAGTAAGACGTTGTCCTGTTCGATTCTCAGCTAAAGTGTCTTCTGTGTGGAGACATGCGTGAATGGGCGTACCTTCGTTGAAGGTTGTGCTTCAGGGGTGGCAACTCGGTACGTAAAAATCTACTGCCAATCATTAGCGGACCGGAGTTCTGCTGTGGCGACCCCTAACCGGGAAAAGCTGAAAGATACAACCACAGAATTTGAAATTAGCCATAATAAAGAGTTTACGCCCAAGAAATTTGAAAAAAAAATGTTCCACTGTTTCTGCTGTTTGCTTAAATTACTTTACCTGAAGACTGCAAGTGTGGTTCTTGAGTTTTCTTGCTCATGAAAAAGTCAGCTGAGCCCTATAGAATTACATTCTTACCATAAGTAGTAGTTCTGCATTTTATATCCATAATGCACCGGCATCACGTGTAAAGGACAACTCAACATAATGGATAAGCACAAGAGAAGGTAGCTTTACCTTAAATACTGGCAATTTGGTTTGGGACTTACCTTAAATACTGGCATTTGATTTGCTTCAACATAGAAGCCTGGCTTGCGTCCTTCATAAAGAGCGCCATAATCAGGGTCCTGCCATGTGGTGTAAGAAAGAAATACATTAATAATGGTAAACCTCAACAAGGTATTTCTTTTTAAATGTCGCAACAAATACAACTAATCGCAAAAGAAATGCTACATCACAAACAAATTAGCCATTTCAATTGAAATATTAAACTCACATAAGAAACATAGCTCTGCAGCAGTTCTCAGTGATTTTAAAGAAAAAAAAAAGTAATTACTATCTAAAACTATCTCAACTGTGTAAAAGACTGACAACCATATCTACCCTCCAGGTCTAACACAATGAAAAACATTGATGAATTGATCGTTTTTCACCTCACCTTTTTCATCACACGTATCTCTTGTATGTCCATCTTAAATTCAAGTGATTTCTTACATTCCCAAAGATAGACATCTATTCCCCGAAATGTGATCCAAAATGCCATCACCTTGAGCCCACTCCTTAACTCCCTTGCATGTGTACATATGTACATACATACTTAAACACTGCTATCTGAAGTACTGAAATCTATGTGGCTTGGATAACATACACCTGATTCACAGGAGTTGCAAGGGAGCTGAGTCCTGTAACCATTTATGCCTTGCCAGCCACTATACTGTAACAGTTTCTCTACGAGAGTTAGGCTAGTTAATCCCGGGACAAATTTGTGAACAGCCATCAACTCACCTAGGTCCCAAATGAAGGATGACAGGGTATCATAATGCTTAATCTGTAGGAGATATCTGTTCCACAGGTGGTGGTGGAGTGTTATCAATCTGTCTCTTCATCATGATTAATTTATCTGCAGGTAAAGATTTACATCCCTAACTCTTATAGAGCTATTAAGTTGCGGAGATACAACAGATGCAGAACAAGTGGGTCACTAATGACACAGATGGCAAGGAGTAGCTCTGCCATCAACAGTCTTTAAGACACTGAATAATGGAACAGTGCTTCAAGCCTCTCTTGGTAATTCACACTCATTAAGCTCATGATCTTCTTCAATAGGAACCTCTGGGGACTTTCTAGTTATTTGATATGTCTAGTGAGGTACATGATGGACAAAATTACATTCAATAACTGGCCTAATCAATGCTGAATATTACAGATCAATTACTTCTTTAGGTCTGAATGGTTTTCACATGATGATCGACATTCACTTTGAAGTGGGATGTGTCTATGCTGTATGTGGAGGGGAAAGTACAATTGTGTACACTTACCATAAATGCAGCTTTTCGAGTGTATTCACTATTGCAGTCATCACGTGTGGGTTATCCCTGCTGTGGTAGCCCTCGGCCGGCCTGAATACCAGAGTCCAAGTTTTTCTGCATCGGCTGCTGTCGCTTGTTGACTGACATCAGGTTGTCAGTGCTGTAAAGCAAGGCAGCCGAAGCCATTACATCAGTTTTTTCTTGCCCTAACTAAGCCCCAAGAAATATGGTAAAGTGGTCCTGGTGGCAAAAAGCCACCGTAATAAGCTTATGTCTCCACAAGGAAAGAGGATATAAGGGGGAAGGAGGGAGGGAAACCAGGACTGCAATTGTGGATACACGAAGATCTACATTTATGGTAAGTGTACACAGCTGTACTATGTTCTTCATGTTTCACTGTCGCAGTCATCACCTGTGGGAGGATTCCCAAAGCTGAGGAGAGGGGTGGTAGGATTAGTAAGAGACCTAGGCCTGGGTCAACATGCACTGCAGATGCAAAACCTGCCCTAGCCTTAGAGAAAAGAGGCAGGTGGTAATGCTTTGTAAAGGTATGATCAGAAGTCCAGGTGGCAGCTTCCAAGATGTTCCTGGTGGGAACTCCTCTGAGGAATGCTGTGGAAGTGGAGGTTGCCCTAGTGGAATGGGTACGAATAGAGTTAGGGGGTGGTTTCCCATGTAATCTGTAGCAGTAATGGATGCAGTGTGATATCCATTTGGAAATGGTTTGCTTGGAAATGGGCTTCCCCTCTGCCCCTGGGCCAAAGCTGACAAGAAGTTGATCTGTTTTCCTGAAGGCTTTAGTACGGTCCAGGTAGTATCTGAGCTGTGCACATCTAATAAGTGCAGAATTCTTTACCCCTTGTTTTGAGGGTTAGGGAAGAAGGTGGGTAGATGTATGGCCTGGTTGACAGTCACATTAGATACCACCTTGGGCATAAAGGAGGGGTTAGTCCTCGGGGAGACCCTGTCTGCATGGAAAATGATGAAGGGCTCAATGGCCATCAGTGCCTGAAGTTCTGAAACCTTCTGGCTGAGGTGATAGCTAGTAGGAAATCAGTCTTCCAGAAGAAGTATTTCAGTTCTGCTGAGACAGCAGGTTCGAAGGGTGGTAAGGTTCGTTTTTCCAAAACATAATTCAGGTCCCAGGCTGGCGTGGGTGGCCTTCTGGGAGGACTGATATGAGACGCCCCTCTGAGGAATTGTTCAATCAAAGGATGTGAGAACAGGAGTAGGTCTGTATCGAAATGAGCTGAAATGGCTGAGGCGTGGATTTTAATAGAAGAGAAGGAGAGGCCACTATTGAGTAACTCCACTAGATAGTCCAGGATAAGAGGGATGGAAGGTTGAGAGGAACTGCCCCCTCTAGAGTGGCTCCAGGAGCAGAATCTTTTCCATTTCCCTGCGTAATATTTTCTGGTGCTGGGCCTTCTGGACTCTGTGCTAATGTCTAAGACCTGTTTGCTTAACAGGGGCCCCTTGTTTGCTTTTAGAGTATAAGCCATGCTGACAGTTTGAGAGTCTGCAAGTCTGGGTGCAGCACTCCCTCCCCACCTGAGTCAAGATGTCTGAGATCAGGAGAAGCTGCCTGGGATGCTGTGAGGTCAGGCTGCACAGTAAGGGATACCAATGCTGCCTGTGCCAATCTGGAGCAATGAGGATGGCCTTTGGTCCCTCCTCCCTTATCTTGATCAGTACCTTGGGAATAACAGGCAGAGGAAGGAATGCGTACACAAAGAGGGAATTCCAGGGGAAGGTCAAGGCATCCACCTTCCATGCTAGGCTGTGATACTCCCTGGTACAGAATTTTTTTTAACTGGTGTTTGAGGTGCAAAGCAAAGAGATCCACCTCTGGAGTTCCCCACTCCTGAGTGACTTGCAAAAAGATTTCTCTGTGAAGCTGCCATTCGTGGGGTCCAGTAAGTTTCTGCTTAAGTGGTTTGCCAGGGAGTTGTTGATCCCTGGAAGGTACTGGGCTATTAGGTGTAATCTCATGCAGAAGGCAGTCAGCCAGTGGCTCATGGCTAGCCTGCAGACAGGGTAAGACTGGGTCCCTTCCTCTTTGTTGATGTACCACATTACAGTGGTGTTGTCTGTTTTGATAAGGAGAACCCCTGGCCTGAGATGGGCTTTGAAGGATATCAGAGCCTTTTGTACTGCCATCATTTCCTTCTGGCTGATGTATAAAGGAAGGTGCTGGAATCCCAAAGGCCTTGGGTGCACCTGCCTGCTACGTGAGCACCCCAAGCAGTGTCTGAGGCATCGGTGGTGATGGTCTGACCAGTAGGACGGAGGATAAAGGGAAGACCCTTGTTCTTGGCACAGGCCCCTGCCCACCAGCGAAACTTGGCCCTTATACAGGGGATCAGAGGGAGCGAGGTCTCTAGAGGCTGAGACTGCTGACACCAAACGTTCTTTAGGCACCACTGTAGTTTTCTCATATGAAGCCTGGCCAGAGGACTTAGACGGATGCAAGATGCCATGTACCCCAAGGCTTGCAGGAACTTCCTTGCAGTGAGGTGACTTCTGGAAGCCAGCTGGGCAGAGAGGCAGAAAGCTCTGCTTTTCTGGGGATAGGAAGGCCATTTGGGATGTGTCCAGCAGTGCTCCCAAGAAAATGATCTTCCTGGAGGGTATTTGCTTTGATCTCTTTTCATTGATGGTGAACCCTAGGAGGTTAGGAGGGTTTTGACAAAGAGGAGGTCCTGAAGCAGCTTTTCTTTGCACTCTGCCTGAATGAGGCAGTCATCCAGATAAGGGTAAATCTGAATATTTCTCTTCTGCAAAATGCTATGGCCAGGGCTAAGCATTTGGTGAATACCTTGAGAGCATTAGATAAGCCAAAGGGTAGTGCAGAGAACTGAAAGTGTTGTGTGCCTGCACTGAAGTGCAGAAATTTCCTGCAGGATTCCCTTACGGGGATGTGGCAGTAGGCATCTTTTAGGTCTAGGGTCAGTAACCAAGCATTTTTGTCAGCACAGGCAGCAGCTGCTGCAAAGTTAGCATTTTGAATTTGGGGACCACCAGTGAGGTGTTCAGAATGGATAGATCCAGGATGGGGTGCCAAGTGCCTTCTTTTCTGGGAACCAGGAATAGTCTGGAATAAAAGCTTTTACCTGTTTGATCTGTGGGAATAGGTTCTACTGCCCCCTGGGATATGAGAGTTTGGACTTATTTCAATGCCTCTGCCCACAGAATTGGAGGTAAGTCTGGGTACTCTCTGAACTGGGAGTTCAGTGAAAGAGAATTTGTATCCCTGAAAAATTATCTTTAAGACCCATTGGTCTTTTGTTACATAAAGCCAATTTTCTCTGCAGAGGGAGAGCCTTCATCCTAGCTTTTGGTGAGTGAAAAGAGGGCTGAGGGGGGAGAGGGAGACATTGAGAGTTTTTGCCATAGAAGGATGGCTTAGAACCCCCTGCCTTTGGGGCAGAAGTGGTCCATTGTTTGGTTCTCTGCTGTCACTGGGAAAGGGGCCTGGGTGGTCTGTCCCTGTGGGGCTTATCTTGCCCCTGTCTGCTAGGTGCAGGAAAGGATCAGTGCTTAGAGGGGAAATTCCTGCTGAACCTATGAGGTTGAACCTGAAAGAAATCTTTTACTGTTTGCATAGATTTTGCTTTGTCTTCCATCTTTTTAAGCACCTCTTCTGCTTTTACTCCAAACAAGTGGTCCTTATCCAAGGGTGCATCAATTAATTTAGATTTGACATGATCAGGGAGAGGTTGTTCCTTCAACTATACATGCCTCCTAATGACAGATCCTTACACTGCTGCCCTGCTTGAGGCTTCTAGTGCATCATATCCACAGTGCAAAGAGTGTTTGGCCACTTGACAAGTAGAGTGCAGTATATCTGCTAACTCTTTTGAACTGGCACAGTCAGGAAAGGTAGAAATCTGTTGCTTTAATAGCTCCAAAGTGTGTTGTTGATATTTTAACATATGGAACTGACAGCTAAGGATGCAGAGGTGTATACATTTTTACCCCATCTACCCAGAGCTCTGGATTCCTTGTCAGAAGCAATAGGATTCTTTGCAGAACTAGCCTTAGCTCCTGTAGGCCCCTGTGTAATGACCTACTGGGTCTGCAGCATTTCTATACATGTATTTGTGAGAATCCGGTACTCTGTAATACCTGTCGGGTTTACTGGGAACAAGTGGGAGGGCGTCAAGGGCTAAACTGGATTCATGGAAAACATCATCCACCACTTCTATGATACGGGGGATGGCCAGGGGGTCTGTGCTGGGGTAGGTCTAGAAACTCTCTTAGTCTTTTCTTAAACTGAGGGGGTTTCTGAGATTCCCAGTGGAAATGTTCCCCGAGGGTGTGAAGGGTTTCCCCAAAGGAAAGTTCTTTTGGTGGGGAGTCAGAAGGAATGGATTCCTCTGCATCTGAATCATCATAAGCAGTAAGAGGTTGTTGTTCCTCTTCAAAATCTGAATAATCAGATTCCTCAGAATCTTGCTCTGTCATTGTTTCAGGAGAAGGGTGTCTTTTCCTTTTAGAAGTTGTGGCCTGATTACCCCTGATTAGGGAGATGAGATCTTCCGCCATCTTAAGCATTTTGGCCTGGGGTGGTGGAGCAGGAGTAAGATGGTGACTAGAGGTAGATATTCTAGGAGTGGCCTGATTTCTAGACCTAAGAGTATCCATCGATCTGAGAGAAACGGTAGTCACATGAGAAGACGTAATTTTTTGTCTACAATCGGTAGTGCAAAAGGCCTCCTCGGAAGCCGGTGCCTAGGTCGCGGCTCCAGACTCAATAGAGGCAGAGACAGCCAAAGGCTCATAAGACGAAGAAGATTTCTGCAGCATACCAGACTCCAAAAGAGTCTTGGTAGAGGCCTGTGTAGCTATCATATCAGGCATCAGGGGCTGCGAAAGCGGCTCACTGAATTCCGGAGAACTGACGACCTGCTTACCGGTAGAGTCGTCGGAATGCTTAGCCTTGTGTGGTCTGTCTCTGTCTATCTCTACATTTTTTCGGAATGTCTACGGATTGTTTGTTGACAGATGCCATTTCAGAAGGCGAAGATGGAAGACAAAAATACCTGTCTACAATAAGAGCTCTACAACAAATGGTTATCATGTTAAAGAAGGCACAGAACTGGCAACGGGGAAAATCATGATCTGGGCCTAAACAAGTGATGCAGTATGAATGGAAGTCTCGGTGTGGGATCTGCTTTCCACAGGCGTGACAATTGTTAACTTTTTTGAACATCGGTTAGTACAAGAAAAAAGGATCCCCAATGGGGTACTTAGCTTTAGACGTTTTCAGCTGTAATTCAAGCTCTGGTAGTGATTGACCGGCACACTTGCAAACTGCTTCTGCTACGGGCTCCACGGCAAGAAAGACTGATGCAATCGCGTCAGCTGCCTTGCTTTATAGCACTGACGACCTGATGTCAGTCAACAAGCGACAGCAGCCAACGCAGAAAAACACAGACTCTGGTATTCAGGCCAGCCAAGGGCTACCACAGCAGGGATAACACACAGGTGATGACTGCAACAGTGAAATACAAAGAACATCGGCTATATTACCAAATGTGATGATGTGACCAATACCACACTTATTTACATTTTTATGAGCCCACTTTCAGTACTCCATTTATTTATGCATGTAAGTTCTTGATGAAGGTTAGGGTATCAGGCAGGGACTGCAAGTTTGTAGTCATCTGCAAACTTATTTAGCCAGATGTTTCCATTCTGGAGATAATAACAGTGTAAATACCAAAAGGAGAGGTTTCAATACTGACCCTGGGAGACACTACTGGTTGCCTTCAAACTTCCTGATGAAACACCTGTGACTTTACACTGTATTGGTTCTGTCTTTTATCCAGCCTGCTGTCCATCTTACCACACAGGGATCTATTTAAGTGTTAAACTTACAATGCTAGCATTGGGTAAGGTGTCAAACACCTTGGTGGGTAAACATATACTGTGACCACTGTTAACAGCTTGTGCAACCCTCACAAAGAAGTAGACAAAATTCATTAGTCAGGATCTTCCTTTGACAAAGACAAACTGCTGTGGGTCAAAACTAACAGGACTTTTGATACTGTAGTTTATAAGGTCAGTTATAATATGCTCTGTGACCTTTCTGAATACGACTGCTTGCAACTCTACTATCCATGTTCAGGGGTAATACGAACTTGACGTTCTCTTTCCCACTGCTTTCATAACATCTCTTTCTTACCCATTGTAATAGACAGGTGAGTTAAACTATTCAGCATCCTTCATCAGAATGAGGCATCACTTCTGGCCTTGAGAATCTGTTCAGCCCAAAGTGGTCCATCACGTTTTGCTATGTGTGACCGCTTCAATTTATTTGTACCTTTAAATATTTTTTCATAGCAGTGCTTCTGATTTGGCTCCACGGAATATTTGTGAGCAAACTGTTCCCATGTGAGTAAGGTTTCTGGCTTATATGGTTTTTCTCAATACTGCAAGCTTGCATAGGACCTTAGCAGCACATTCAAACTGTTCCCATGTGAGTAAGGTTTCAGGCTTACATGGTTTTTCTCAATACTGCAAGCTTGCATAGGACCTTAGCAGCACATTCAAACTGTTCCCATGTGAGTAAGGTTTCAGGCTTACATGGCTTTTCTCAATACTGCAAGCTTGCATAGGACCTTAGCAGCACTTTCAAACTGTTCCCATGTGAGTAAGGTTTCAGGCTTACATGGCTTTTCTCAATACTGCAAGCTTGCATAGGACCTTAGCAGCACATTACTATTATGCCTTTGAAAGTACCTGTCCTTCGATACTCCTGCTTGCCTACAATCAATTTCTAGTGCCACTTTCCTTAAAAGCTCAATGAAAAAGTTTTGGGAGGGGGAAACGGGAATTCCATTGTGGAGCTTATGCAAATAGCGGTAATAAATACTACATATGCCTGAAAATTCCTCCGGGTATAGCATTTTCCATGGTGCCCGATAGATTCCTCTCTTAACGTTGCCCCCATTATATGCATTTTAAGGCTCTACCCATATAACACTTTTAAACACTCAGTACTGTACTAATACAACACTTGAATGTGAAACCACATTCAGACTGACTAAGACACATCCAAAATCTGCTTTTCCATCTCTTTCCCCAGTTCTCCTGCCTATACTTACAGCTGTTCCAATCTTTTCCAGTGTCTCCTCATTGATGGGATACCGCAGTTTCATCTTTCGATATAATGGATGCTTCTCATAATAGCTGACAAGATCGACAAGGCTCTCAAATTCTGAATTACCCAAGAACACGGTCTGCCCTTCTTGATGCACTCGGCAATGTTTGATCTTCCCTTCAGCTCTAGAGACAACACAGAGAAAAAAAAAGTTGCAGACTGCTGAAGGACTCAGGAAACATATCTAGCAGAACAAAACCAAGCAGAAACAATTCATGTGGAGTGATATTTAATGACATTACTGCATGCTGGATGAAAGAAAATTATGAATGAAAATAAAAAATGTACTCATTCAGTTACCTCTGTCCTGAAGATTCTCTTTTCAAAAGCTTTGACATTAATGACAGACTCTGTGAATTAATCACACGGTTTCATAAAACCAAGGTATAAGCAACCACAGGAAGAACAAGAATGCTAAGGAAACTAGTGGAAGGCTGCACATATTTTCAATCAACCAAGCAGCAGTAAGATTAAAAATCAGCACACCTCTAATTATTGAGGTTCAAGATGAAGTTTGCAAATGAAATATCAAGTGCAGTTCACAGTGGCACTATGTTTTTTCTGAAGTTGCAGGCAGCTTAAGTTAATATATTTGCTCACTGAAAGGGAAAAAAACAAGAACCAAAACATGTATCTCACTCCATTCAGCACAGCACAAAATACAGAGAGACATGGAAGTACTCCTACTAATAAGGGATTCTATTACAGCAGAGATCAACTGGCAGTGAATAAACTTAGATGAGGGAATGTTAATGTTCACTCTGCATGGAATCTGCAATGAGTCAGGTGATATAGAATGTTCCAAGGAGAGAGGTAGATGGTAAAAAATTACGGTTCCCTATTACATCCTGGAAGACGCACTTACCCAAATACGTAAATGCCGACACGTCTTCATTGAACCACGTAAACATCGGTCCTGAAGCGCAAAATCCAAAACGTTGAATCGTCATGGTTGGTCCTTCCATGGTGTAGCTCCGTAAGGTAAGTGTGCGATAGTTACGGACCTTAGGGTTAGGGTGCGGGTTAAGGTAAATGCATAGATGGTAATGTATGTGAGATTTAGTGTAGGGTTAGATGTAGGGTTTTGTTACGTGTATGTGTGTGGATTACTTACTTTATTTGGGTATAGCTTGTTAAGGTAAGTGTGCGATAGTTACAGACCTTAGGGTTAGGGTGCGGGTTAAGGTAAGTGCATAGATGGTGGTATACGCAAGATTTAATGTAGGGTTAGAAGTAGGGTTTAGTTTAGGGTTAGAGGTAGGGTGTTGGTTAGTGTATGTATGTGTTTATTTAGTTTTTTTGGGTAGGTAGTATGTAGCGGGCAGTGGGGTGGAACAACTATGACCGTTCGAGCTTTTGAATTTCTCGGTTTGGGGCATTCAGTGTATTCGCGGTTCGTGGAATATGTGTCGGTGTTTATGTATTCAGTTACTAGGGCTTTCGAGCTTTCAATATAGACCCAAAAATTACACCTCCCCATTTTGGCACTGAAGAGGGGTGGAGCCAATTTACATTATATGACATCAGTAGCTCTTCTCAGTTACAGCATACAAAACATTCTCTCCTAGCATGTAGGACAGCATATGTGATGTTTCCAGCCACTCCACATGGATCTACCTCTCCCTAGAGTTTCACAGGCAATTACTAGGCTAGCTGCCTTCAAAAGTTAGAATCAAACTCTGTACCTTTTGTCTGTGAGCTAAACACCTTAACCATTATGCTAACCTCCAACTCAAAATAACCAGAGATCCTATATAGTCTCAGCCCTAGAGGACAGTGACAGGGACATTTACACAAAAATAAGCTACCGAAGTCGCCCTAGAAAGCACCTGATGGTCAGCTGTAGTTCTCTTTAATCAAACCTGAAGAGTACCAAATAAAAGGAAAATCTTTTCATATTGCTTTCCTAATTTTCTGTTGCTACTTGATTTTGCAGTTTTTCTATCCTCTGTTTTTGCATTTTCTGTGAAACTGTATACTGTTTCCTTGTGTTGCTTACCACAGCACTTCTGTAATATATACAATGTTCAGTTAAGGCATGCTAATAATTTATTTCTTCTTGGTGGAGCAAATGGTTACCTAAAACACACTAATTCTAGTTACACTGACAAAAAATTGTTAAGAGTGCAACACAAGCAAGCTCAGCCTTTAGTCAAAGTACAGCTGTGAAAAATTTTACCATAACAGTAGATGTCCTTCTCTTCGCTGTTGGGAGTGGTTTTCACAGTAGGGATCTCCTGCTAATGATAGCCCAATGTTTCGTTCATTATACAAAAGCCTTTAGATCCTGTATGCATTGTATGTCACACCTACGCTCCCCATACAGGACGTAGGGAATAAAGGTGACGCACAAACACAGCTACCCAGAACTGAATTGTACCAGAAGAGAAACAATCTCCATAAGAAAAATGAGGTCATGTACATCCAGAAGGAGAAAATGTACTCTGAAAAAAAGAAGACCCTCAGCTAATAGGGGAACTAAACAAAACCCCAAAAGAAAAAAAGGAGGCTAGAGGGAGACAGCGAATACTACAACAATGAGGAGAAGGACATCTACTGTTATGTTAACATTTTAAACAACTGTCCTATGTCCTTCTACATCACTGTTGCAGTATTCTTCACTGTGTAGAGAATACAAAAGCTCAAGACAAGGACTGGGAGGTGGAAGGCTGGGAAGAGCCATCAAAAACCCATGCAGAATGGTTGTAGCAAAACCTGCTCTGGAAACCATACCCAAATTATACTGCTTAGTAAAGTATGCAAGGAGGAGAAATAGGCTTCTTGGGGGCCTAAGATGCAGGACACCTCTGAGAAACTGTTTGTTTGACCTCAAAGTGAGACGCCAAAGTAGGCTTCAAGGGCAGACAGGCAGAAATACCAAACAAATCCTGTACAGATAAATAGGCCAAGCAAGACTTCAGCAACTCACACACAAACAGGAGTGAACCAGAGGTTCTCCCCACAGAAAAAGGATTCTGGTTATGAGCATGGCACTGCTCAAAAAATCTCTTCCATTTGGACATGTAAGACTTTCTGGTTGCAGGTTTTCTTGCCTCCTGTAAAACCTTAAGCATGTCCTCAGGAAAGAGGTGCCTAAAAGGGATCAAAACCCTATTACCCACAGTGTCAGTTGGAAAGTGGACAAGTGAAGACGGATGAGTGACCCCATTTCCTGTATGAGGAGGTCCAACTGGTGAGGTGACCTTGGCCAGATGCATTAAGAGAAGAACCAGTGCTGTCTTGGCCAAAAGGGAGTGACTAACAAATTTTTGGAGAGTCCAGCTGAATCTTCTGCAAGACTCTTGGAATTAGAGGAAGGGGAGGGAATGCATAGGGAAACATCCACTTCCAAGGAAAAGAAAGGGTGTCCATCTTCCACACCAGATGGCATGGCACTCTGGAACAGAAAAGAGGGAGTTGCCTGTTCACAGGGGAGGCAAAAAGATATACCTGAGAAATACCCCAGTGACGGACTATGTCCAGAAACACATCTCTATGAAGCATTCATTCATAAGCCTGTATTTTGGACCAGCTTAATGTATCTGCCACTAAATTCTGCTCTGAGGGAATATACAATGCCTTACAAGTTAACTGATAACTAAGAGCCAGATCTTAGGCCTGAAGAGCTAACCCCCAGAGAAGGTAAGACTTTGTGCCCCCTGCTAGCTGGCATACCACATCACTCTGGTGTTGACCATGTAAACCATCATAGGGCCCGGAGAGAGCATGGTGTGAAAAGCTTGAATGACCAGAATCACAGTCTCATCTCTTTGATATTAATATAGTTTAACCTGTGATTGGGGGGGAGGCAAAGACCTTGGACTTCAGATGACAACAGGAAGACCCCAATCCCACGTCTGAAGCATCTGTGAATATCTCTTGAGAAGAAACCAGAGACTGAAAGGGCAGGCCTGGGTTGAAGGGAAACTTGCTGAATCCACCACTGGAATCCGCCCTTTAGAAAAGGATGTAGAGGCACAATGAATCCAGAGAGTGGCAATGCTGAAGCCAAAGTGACTTGAGGTAAGGTTGCAGCTTCCTCATCTGCTGTCTGATAAGAATAGATAAGAATTGGAATAGAAAAGGCCATGAATCCCAGGGCTTATAGAAACTCTCTGGCTGAAATAGCAAGAAGAGGAAGACAAGACTGAAAGAAAGCTGTCAAGGACAGAACGTTTGGAGGTGGAAGAGAGGTCGACATTGGTACTGTCTGAATCCTGCAACCCAGATAAACATGGTCCTGACAGGGTGTCAGGACAAACTTTTAAAAGTTGATAGCGAACCCTAGACTTTGGGGGAGAGATGTGGTGAACTACAGATCCTGTAATTGGTGACTGGGGGAAGGTGCATGAAGCAACAGGTCATCTAGATAAGGAAAAACTGAATGCCATGGAGCCTACAAATGCAATCACAGGAGCTAGGCATTTTGTGAATACACTTGGGGCAGTACCGAGGCCACAGGGCAAAGCACAGAACTAAAAATGAGAGGAAGAAACAGAGAAATGTAAAAACTTCCCGAAAAGCAGGTGAACAGGAATACGAACATAAGCATCTTTCAAATCCAGGGACACTAGAAAAGCCTGGGGTAGGATAAGAGGAAACAGGGTTTGAAGAGTAAGAATCCGAAAGTTGGGATCCTTGAGAAAGGTGTTGAGCAAGGAGAGATCCAAAACATGTCTCTAAGTGCTTTCCTTTCGAGGGACCAGGAACACTCTGGGGTATAAACCATTTCATACCTGAGAAGGAAGGACATATTGGGTTGAATTGTTCCCTGGTCCAACAGAGACCCAAGAACCTCCAAGAAATGAGGAAGTTGTTCCACAGTAGGTTGGGGAATCCCAGAAAAAGGTGGGAGAACTTCCACACCATGAAGTAGCCCTGACAGATGATAGACATAACCCAAGAATCCAAGGTGATAATACTCCAGTTTGGAAGACAGAAGGGGAGCTGAAGAGACAAGGGAACCTGGCTGAGGGGTGGGGCAAGATGTCAAAGAGAAGCAGCTTGTCAGATGAAGCAGACTTCTGATTCACAGCAGCCTGAGAAAACTTACTAGGAGGAGCTAGTCTACCACCATTCCTACCATTAGTGGGTTGACGAGGTTGCCTGTGAACAAAAGCAGACCTAGTAGGATACTTCCTCTGGAACACAGGGGATAGAGGATTAAAAAATATGTTTAAGATCCTGCAAGGGTTTACCTTTTTACTGAAGAGACAAACATCTCAGCAGCTGCAGTCCCAAACAGATGTTTGATATCCAAAGGTGCATACAGCAACTTGGCCATAATGTCTTCAGGCATGGACTGCAGGTGAAGCCAAGAATAACATCTCATGACAGACCCAAAGGCAGCAGCTCTGCAATATGCATCAGCAGCATCATAGTTACACTTGATAGTGTGATGAGCCACCTGAGAGGTAGAACCTAAAACGGAGAAGAGCAGAAGATTTGGCTTCAAAACCAAGGAGACTGGAAATGACCTGAGAAATCAGGGCCAGAGCATATCTGGTCATGTGGGTCTGATAACTGATGGCCTGAAAGGCCAAAGTAGAGGCAGTATAAACCTTCCTACCAATTCTCTCATTTGCCCTACTATCTTTATTTGAAAGCAAAAGCTTGGAAGAGTGCAAAAGTTTACAAGACTTGTCAGAGAAGACTGACACCACAGCAGGGTCAGCAGAAGGACATTTAAATAAGAATTGATGGTCCTCAGTAACCTTATAGATCCTATCTGGTTCTTTGGTGCAGGAGACTTAGAAGCAGCTATAAAAGTGTCTAACAAGGCAGTCAATATAAGAGGTACTGCAGAGGGTTTAGGAGTATCTACCTGAAGCAGCTCATAGTACTTTTTTTGGATATCAGACACTTGAGAAGAATCACATGAAGTATTCCATCACTCTAGCTACAGTGTCTTCAAAAGACAAATTCCTCAAAAGGAGATTCGGGACTTACAGACTCTTCTTCAATGGAATCAAAAGTCAAAGGCAAAGGTATCTGAGAAGAGAAGGACGGGAGTTATCATCAGCCTCTGAATCTTCAACTGAGGAAACAGGTTCCCTAGCTCGCTTGAAACGAGTAAAAGTCCAGGGAGGGTTAGTTACAGAAAACCCTTGAGTGAGGCTTCAGGGCCATTAAGGCATTGAACAAGCTTCACAGTAAACTCCTTCCATTCCCTTTGAGGATCCTTAGGGAGCACAGAACTATGCTTAGTCTTCTGCTTTTTCTTAGCAGGGATGTTAGTCCTGAAACACTGGAGGTTCCTACCCCAAACCTCTTTCCTGACCAGAATTTGCAGAATCACTTTAGAACCCTCCAAGATGATCAGTTGCGGTTCTTCCTTGATGTGTGGAGCTGATGTCTACAATGCCTTAGAGGACATGTGAAAAGATGGATCCATGCTGGCATCTGACAGTGTCATGGCAGAGGAATCCAAGGAAGACAAAGGATGGCCTACAGATCTTTCACCCACTTCAAGAGGGACGTTTGCTGGATGCTGGACAGCCAAAGAATCTGGCTGAGATTTCTTGGCCATCTCCTTGTTTAATGGGACCTTAAGGTTAGGAAATTCCACCATGCTACC
This sequence comes from Protopterus annectens, assembly GCF_019279795.1. NCBI lineage: Eukaryota > Metazoa > Chordata > Ceratodontiformes > Protopteridae > Protopterus > Protopterus annectens. Next base: position 1,266,029,230 of record NC_056746.1, read on the forward strand.
TTGGGCTAATAGTTTATGCCTGTGGTTCTCAAGATAGATGGCCAGGGAAGATATGTGACTTCTAAGAGTTTTGGGTACAAATAATTGCAAATGCTACAAGACATACGGTCATGGGAAGTACATAGGAAAAAAAAAAAAAAGACACTGTGATGATCCGTATGGGGAATATGCCTCCTACACTGATATTTTCCCTTCTTGGATGACATGAACTCTAGGTAACTAAAAAGTATCAAAACCAAAGAATAAAAATAAAAAGACCCCAGTGGGGTACTTATCTGATGGCTTGGTAGTCAGCAGAGCAAAAGGGCTTTCAGACCAATGAGTGAAGATGGCATTCAGACTAGCAACAAAGAAGGTCTGAATAACTGCGTCTGTATGTCACCTTTATGCCCTACATCCTTGTACAGGGAGCAACATGTGACATACGGCGCATACAAGATCTAAAGGCTTTGGTACACTGGCCTGAAGTTGGGCTTTCCTTGGCAGAAGATCCCTAATGTGAAGAATACTGCTACAGCGACATACAGAAGGACATCACTTGTTACTCCTAAGAGTCAGATTTCTCACATATGATCTCTGAATTACAGTTCTTAGACTGAAAAGGCAACAAGCAAAGCTACGTTTAAAGCATTATAATGTCCCTCAGGTGCTCTATTAGGGATGACAACTAATTAAAAAAACATAAAGGAAGCAAAGAAATGAAAAAAGACAGACTGATGCTGGCAGAAAAAGTAAAAATTCACACTACTCTCATTGTAAATGTGGAGAGAAAGAAACAGTCAATGATGTTCTCTATCACAAGGCTCTCTCCTTCCCTCTAACTCTCTCCCTATACAATGACATCAGTGAGATGGAAAACCCTATCTGTAACATAAAAATCATGCAGCATGACAGGCCCAATAACAAATTACAAAATAACAACAAACCCTTACATTGATAAGGGACATTAGTAATACAGAAATGTGCATCATATGCTAAAAAACAGTTTTTTGGTTTCATTTTATGGTGTGGTTCTGATTTAAATGGTGCACTGGGTCTTAAAGAGTTCTACTGCAGAAGTACAACATCTGGAAAGAAATACTGTAGCCACCAGCTTTAAAATAAGCACGTGGCCAAAATGTATCTTATCTGAATCAGGTTCCTACATTTGGGGTGTTGCCGTTGCTCTGTGGTATAGCAACGTCACAGATGAAAATATTAAGAGTGGGGGTAAAGAGGCAAAACCTGCCACATGAAGGAATTGGGGGAACTGCTTCCCACAGGAAAATTCAAGCTCTAAAAAGCCTACCAGTCCTGTTGCTTTGCTTGAATGCACCTCTCAACTGTACCTCGATACAGAGAACTTTCCTTATTTTTGGTTTTAAAAATGCTATGTTTCATGCTGTACCACATTAAATGTGTTTTGTCAAGCATTCATTGTTAAAGATCATTTTAACAAATAACCATAGCTATTAACTAATAAAAATAACTTTATAAGTACAAAGAAGCAAAAATAATGCACTGAGCCTGCTCACTGAAGTTGTTAGTAAATGTTCCAAGTTCTGCCATTGGTTCCACATAGTGACAGGCTGTGTTCCACGCTTTGCTTATTTGTTCCACATGGTGAGAGGCAATGTTCCACATTTTGGAGATGGAATGTTGAGAGCTACTTGCATAAGAATGGCTTTGAAAAAACAAAATTTCTGACCATCACCATGGTATCCAGTAGAATGGCTTGATAGCTGGCTGCTTATTCAAATTAAAACATCATAATCGGTTACTTTTGAGCCTTCTAATGACACAGCAAGTCTGTAAGAACCAAGTTCCATGTTGTTTCTACAAGAACCTTGAACTCCTCATGTAAGTAAACAAATGACAATGCAAGACGCACCAATATGACACAAACCATATCTCACACACATCTGACACATTTAACAGAATTTTAAAAAATATGAAATGCAGTCTATAAATAAATAAAAAACACTGCAAGCTGTGTGTCACTCCAAAAAGAGTTTTATAAAGAGCAACAGAATGTCCAAAGAAGTAATAATGGCCATATTAGCAAAATACCTTTAACTTGGCATGAACTAGGAGTAAAGAGAAGTAACATACACCATGGCCACTACAGGCCATTTATGCAAGAGAAGACTACGACGACAGGAACTTTTATGTCATGCTTCTCAACGTTAAGTAGAACTAAGGTGTAAGCAGTGAGAACTTACTAACCTGATGGACAGGATGATATTCTCTGGGAATATAACTAACCACACTATCTTGTGGGCAAGTATTTAACCTTGTCCTTCGAAAACATAGGTTAGTGCTAGTACTAGACAGATTACAAACACAACTCAACCAAATTACAAATAGAACTATGACAAAAATGTTTAACTACTATTTTTGTCTTTTGTTATTATGGACAAAACTGTGTACTGTGTTTTAGTTTCTAACACTGACAAGCTGGGTAGCTGCTATTTTCTGGGATCAAAGCTGCATCCATCCTTACTGATACAGTCAAGCTCACTAATCAAGTTAGAAGAAAGACAAACTGAATGCATTTTTGATAAAGATACTAAATTCAGGTTACAAGAAACCATGCCCATCTTACCTGAATGAGATGGCGTAAGAATTGGGTTCACTGCTCTTGCGAACAAGAAAGGCGCCATCCCTTGGCACCCTCATCAACATATGCTCTGCATGATCACGTGACAGACTGGCATGGTACCATCTACAGAGAAAACAATGTAAAAAAAATTAACACAACCAGGTAATTCAGATTTGTCATTTGCAAATGAATTTGTCATGTCCAACAAAAAAGCACAGTTTAATTCTAGGATTCTACATTGTACTTAATGTGCCATAAAATCAGTACCAATATTATATCATAAGCCATGAAACCAACGAAAGAAACCAAATGCATTTTTCATATACAGTGCTTACGGCAATAAAAGGAAATTAGCACACGCACCCCAGATTTTTCAACAAAATACATAATTACCAGATGGCATCATGGCACCTCTAGAATACAAATGCAATCCTGCCAAAAGCATTAGTGGCAGTTTTCATCTTTAGAAGACCAACCATCACAACATGGCATAAACCATTGCTAACTGTGATGAAATGTCTTAGTTAAATCGTGACCTTCTTGGAATAAGAAAAAAAGAATATAAAATGAGATGTAAAATCAGTCCATTGTACAGCAGCTGATCATGTCTCTGCACTCTTCCATGGTGATATAGGAACTGACTACTCTCAAACGACTTCAGACTTAAGAATTCCTCCTTTACTTTGAAAGCAGTTTGATAGATTAGTACAATAGCAAGTTTGGTATTTAAAAGCCCAACAAGCTGAACGAGTGTATACTCCAGTTAAATATAATAAATGTGAACCCAAGGTTGGTGCATGGAGAAAGAACAGTTGTGTTGAAACTTACTACAACTGCATTTGTTTAAATGTGCTGGCTGCTGCAGTTGTGCTAACTTTTGGGATTTCTGTCACAGAAGGCCTGATGTCTGGACCAATTTCCAGAGCTTTTCTCCTTTTGTCTCTTGGCCTTGCAGATGGCCTCCCAAATGGATATCGACAGTGGTATAACAGGGCCATCCTTCCAATACAGCTTTAGTACTTTGTTATCCCCATAATCTGCAGGTTCTGGCAGAAGCCAGAGCACTAAGTGCCCTGATGGAAAATATCTCCAGGCATGGCAGCCCAACCAGAAGAACCCTCAAAGTTTCTTCCCCATAATCTGCAGGTTCTGGCAGAAGCCAGAGCACTAAGTGCCCTGATGGAAAATATCTCCAGGCATGGCAGCCCAACCAGAAGAACCCTCAAAGTTTCTTCCCCATAATCTGCAGGTTCTGGCAGAAGCCAGAGCACTAAGTGCCCTGATGGAAAATATCTCCAGGCATGGCAGCCCAACCAGAAGAACCCTCAAAGTTTCTTCCCCATAATCTGCAGGTTCTGGCAGAAGCCAGAGCACTAAGTGCCCTGATGGAAAATATCTCCAGGCATGGCAGCCCAACCAGAAGAACCCTCAAAGTTTCTTCTCCATTCTCTAATCTAACCAGGAGTGGGGGCTCACACCTTGAGGCCTAGGAGAGAGGAAATATGGGGAAAAAGGTGGCCAAGTTACCTTACAGGATACAGAGAGTACAAAACAAGGGAAATATTACTGCAACAGTGAACATATAAGAAAATCTACAGTTATGGCACATTCTTACAGAACTGTACTATGTTTATCACATTGTCCATTATTACAGTAGTGGTAACTTATGGAAAGAATCCCCAAACTTACAGAAGATGTCTCAGCATGGGAATGTATAGGTTGCAGTGCCCTTATAGTATGGCCATGGCAAATCCTGTTCTAGAGACATCACCCAAGTTGTAGTGTTTGGAAAGCGTGTGGAGAGATTTCAAAGTAGCTGCCTGTTCTGGTACAGTTATGCCATGGAAAGTGAAACAGAATGAGATAAAGTGTGTAAATCTTTTGGAAACGGACAGTTTTACGACAGCCCCCCCACCCCACCCCCCCACCTTTGCAAGGGCTATGAATAACTGATACATTTTTATTCACTTTTTTAGTGTCAGTTGTCTATGCACATCCAGTGCATGTGAAATCTTTTCCTCCCTTGCTCAGTGAGGTACAGTAGAACAACAGGGGGTTTAGAGAGAAGTCTGCCACCATCTTGAGCATGAAGGTGGTAGTGGGGGATTGATGCAAAAGGTTATCCTGTTCTTGTGAAACTTAAGCAAGTGATACTTACAGATAGTAGATTCATAGGTATATAACTAGCTAATCAGTTTGCAGACTATTACACACCTAACCAATAACCAGACAGTGACCAAGGGTGAAAATCAAATCCTGTACCCTGTCTGTGAGGTATACACCTCAACCATTATGCTAAGTTGTACATACTATTCCCAAGACCCTACTCCTGAATTAAATCACAAGCAGTGGACTTGATAAGATAAGCACCTGTAATTCAATTACCATCCTGGCAAATCTGATGTCCACTAGGATGACCGGTGAAGTATCTGAAAAGGTGCTAGAAATGCTGGCTCAAGTGGCAGTAATGACAACATTTCCAACACAAACAGCTTAGGTTCCATGCAGGGGAGACTTCCTTCTTAGGTGGCCTTTAGTACAGTACACCTTTAAGGAACTCCTTCACTGGAAGCAAGGAATAAAGAAGGGTGGGGTCCCAGAACAGGCAAGCAGGGGATGTGTGTCCAATGAGGTGCAAGATAACCCTGATTTGTAAAGGTCTGATGAATAGTAAGGATTCAGAGCCTCACTCTGGCACAAAAGAAGAGCCTTAACCAGGTATTATTTCCTAGCTTGCTTCACAACAGCACGTAGGTCCATAGTAAACATGTGCCAAATCAATAATGCAGTTATCCGGAGGGTATTATCGTTAAAGTATACAAGTGAAATTTTGTTTTGGGGATAAGAGGTCCACATTTTGAGATAGTGGAATAAATTCTATATTTACTATACTCAGTAGAAAAGACAATCCATGTTGCCTCAGCCAAAAGAGTGTTATGAGAATAATTTTTTGGTCTGTCCTCCTTTATCTTCTGTATTACCCTGAGGAAAAAAGGTTAGAAGTAAGGCATACAGAAGTAGAACCATCCAACTGATTGAAATGTTTTTTTTCACCCATAACCCTGTGTGTGGTGTTCTTATGCAGAATTTAAGTTGTTTGTTTTCTTGAGAAACAGAAAAAGTTGACTTCTGGGACATTCCACCTGTGGACCAAGTCTAGAATTATAGCCATGTTCTACATCCATTTGTGAGGGTTTACTTCTATTCTTCTCAAATGGTCTGCCATGATATTTATGTATTTTTTTTATTTATTGATTTACACATTGTTAACCAGGTGGGTCTATATTAGGACATCGAACATTGAAAAGAGCGAATGGTCTTACATTGACCTGTGATAACCTAAAGCACATCATGTCGAACGTCCAGAACAGCGATTTTTTTCCCCAGGGAAAAAAAAAATTGCTGGGCTACTGCTGGGACTTTGCTCTTTCCTCCACGGTGGTTCGACCTCTGAGTTGGTATATTTAAGTAAGGGGTGTGGGGGAAGCCTCCCACTTTATCTCTGTATTTGAGTTTTTAGTTTTTTGGGTTTTTTTTTAAGAGCTGCGATTTTTTTCCCTGGGAAAAAAAATCACTGTTCCGTATCTTTGACATTGTGTGGTTTCAGTTATTAGGATTTGATGTAAGAGCATTTGCTCTTTTCAACGTTCAAATATCTAATATAGACTCAACCAGGTTAGTCCCTCTAGGCCAATGACATCTTTTCAGGAGACATCCAAGCTGATATTCACACTAATTATAAGAAATTTGTCCAAGTACACGATTACTTCTCCTGGATCTTTTACATCCAGCTTAGCTACCGCCAAGTCAAGACAGATGGAGCCTCTGTTTAAAGTCTCATCAGAAGGACAGGACACACTGGAGTGCAGCACATTCCCCCGTGACACTGCGGTGTCACTACTGGAAAATAGAACCCGTGGCTTTCTGCACTAAAGACAAGTGTGATACCTGTTCAGTTACTGAGACTCGTTCTCCTGGAATACTGTATGGAATGTTATATGCACCAATGTCAGGAATGACTCCCGAGTTCCATGCATTTATGGGAGGTAAGAGTGGACCCCCCCCCCACCTGTTCTGAATGACAGCTGTATTGTCCATAAGCATATGCAGGGTAATTGAATAGCAGGTCTTTTATAAGGCTTTTGTGGCTAAAACTGCAGTCACCATCTGATATACTGATTTTCCTCTTCCTCTGAATTTTGTTTCAGGTCCCTTGGATCCTCAGCTTCCCTGAGTGGGCTTCCCAAAAGCTACAACTGAGGATTTTGTGGTAAGGGTCTGGACAGGCTGAGCTGCCTTGAATGCGACCCCAAACAGAGGTTCACATGCTACATACCCCATAAAAAAACCCTTTTAGAGGCAAGAGAGACATGGGGCAGGGTGAGGTGTGTTCACAATGGTGCTACAATTCCACAGGTACCACTGTAGTCTTCTTGTGTGAAGTCTTGCTAGGGGAACCATCAGATTTAAGTATATCATGTACCCAAGGTTCTAAGGTATTTCCAGGATGTAATTTGATCCTGATATTCTATGGAAGACAAATACAACATCAGAAACAACACTTTGGGAGAAGGAATGTCTTTTTTGATGGTGTTCAGAAGGGATCCCAGAATGGGTGTTTTCAAAGATACCCAAACCTTGACGTAGGCCAGGGTGAAATGCAGGGCAGTATGTGTAGGGTCTGAATCAAGCAACCATGCAGGTAGGGGTAAATGTGGATTATTGTGGTTCTGCATTATGCAATTATTGCACCCGCACATTTTCTAAAAGATAAACCAAAGAGCAAAGAAGTAAACTGCTACTGAGCACACTGTGTTTTGAAACTTAGGCACTGCTCATATGTTCTGGTATGGATATGTGCAGGTAGGTAGGCACTGATTAGGTCAAGGAAAACCATGAAGGCATGAGGGAAGAAGAGAGGCTTGAAGGGCCTACAAGACTAGCAATATGAACTTTGTCACTTTTAGAAATTTGCTTAGCTTTGGTAAATCTGGACTGGATCTCCAAGAGAGTTTTGAACAGAATCCTGTGCACTCCTCCTGTTCTAGCACATTATCTCTCTCTTTCTGTGACCCCTTACAAGTTTGATTAAATTAATTAAAAACAAAGTCCTATGCCAGTCTCATCAGACCTGCAGAGGCAGTTTTTGGGAGGAGCGAAGAGTGGTAGGCCCACCCAGCTCAGCCTGAGCCAAGATGGTGGCATCTGATGTCAGAAAGTCTACCTTTTATGGTAGTGCCCACTTTAGAAGTCTTTAATTTATAGGCAGGTAATGATGGCTTTAGTGTTTGAACTGCAAGTGTTCTTATGTACAGTATAAATGTGTATACATCCCTTGCCATCAGAAATTGCAATATTGGGTTTGAAACCAGATGCCCATAGTGAGGCATTCAGACCAACTGACTGATTGCGGAATGGTTTCAGCTCAGGAGCACTTGCTTTTCTTTCAGGTCATGGTGGTCTGAGTGGTAACACCAGAGGCCTCAGCCTAAATATTCATTATGGTGTAGGACTGCAAAGCTGGCTCAATGGAACTGATGCCTTCGAGGTTAGGAAGGACTTGGGTCTTGATTAGTATATGCCTATGGCCTCCCGGTGTCCTTTCTCTTGTGGATGCTTCTCTTTATGCTTTCTACGTATGACATATGCAAATTATCTGATTAAATGGAAGCCCTGGACAAGATGCATAGCCTTTTCTGGTTCAGACAGTCATCTGTACCCAACACTCTCAGAACTACTACTCTACAAACAATAATAATTGGCAAAAATAATGAAAATGCATTTCCCCAACAGGGTATTTATCTGTACGCAGGAAGTCAGGCCAAACCAATTGACTGACAATGGCCAGTAATCACATCAACAACTATTTTTTCTTCTTGCTCTGTGATGAGGTAGAAATGGGGATGGTGAAGACTGGAGATGAGAGACAGATGTCCCTCTTATACACAGCAAGCTGAGAACTAGGTGGGATGGCATCTGCCTGGTTAAAAAAGTGACCATTCACTTCTGGAAGAAGGCCATATGTCAAGTTCTATGGCAAAAGTCCCAAAATTTAGCATTACTGCAACAGTGAATGATACAATGAACATACTTTTTCTTAATTAAAAATAACCCATCCACTATCCATTAGAAAAGAAAACAAAAAATCTTCCCAGTTTTCCTAAGAAGGTGTTTGATAAGACATCATTTGGGAAGACAGGGTATGGGATAAAAAGGAAACAAGTAGCTAGACAAGTGAAAACAGGCACTGCAGATCAATACAACCACCCTCTTGCCCTTCTTTGTAAAAGCAGGAAGAAGCAGCAGTTAGTATAAGATTTATGAGCTTGTTGGCCCACAAGGGTGATTGCACTAAGGGTTAGGAAGTAATCTCCTGTTTTTACCACTGAGTTTTCAGGGTTTTGACTTCCCAGCAACAGGCAGGAAGGATGGACAAGATGTTACAACTACAAAGGTGGAAGGTGAGACTTGGAAGGCTAAATTTCAAGGGTGGCTCAGACTGAGACAGCTTGACCCTCCTTTATTTGGCCATCCCCAAGTTGTCAGCAGACAGGTCAGGAGGCCAAGGCCTGAGGCCTGCATGTTGCAGATCCCTTCAGCCACTGGCACTGTTTGAATGCTTTGTGGGACTACTTATGTGATCTTCGATGGCCTGATTGGTTTGGTTTCCCTTCAAAATTTTGCCCTTTGCACACATCTGAATATCGTGATTGACATGTGATTTGCATTGATATTTCTGAGAACTAATCATTATTGGTTCATGACACAGTTGCCCGATTGGCATAATAACACATGGCTGCAGCCACTTCCTGAAGAAAATGTGCTATGTGGTCATTATTTAAGTATGAATATACTTATTTTCATCCTGAAGTAAAGTGCCCTTGAAAATAAAATCATAGCTGCTGAATTTACTGGGAAGCTAGGTAGGGGACAGAGCTAAGAGATGAGGAATGGGCATCTGCATATCTTACATTCGCTGAGTGCTACTTTCTCCAGTCTCCACAGTGGAAGATGTAATATTAATAATGGTGCGAGAAAACACTCTGGAGGTGTTCAGCCTTTGCTATTAGAGCTAAAAATTACAAGGATTCAGAGTAAGCACACCAAGCCTGTCTGACAAAGATACTGCCTCAGATGCAAAAGTCCACCTTGACCTCTAGGCCACAACAACTTATACCTATAACTAGTGTACTGCAGGACACAAAAATGGAATTAAATATTATAAAATTCTACAATCAATGAGTTAAATTATATATGCAGAAAAATAAAAAAATAAGGCCTTCCTTATTAGCCAACAACTTTACAAGTAACCAAAAAAATGCAAGAGCCAAATGTTTCAACAAAGCATGCTATATGAGAAAAAAAGACCAAAGATGCTAATAATTTTGTTTAATACAACACTATAAGGAAAGAAGACTGCTGCATGCTCCAAATTTTCATCTGAGGTGTGTTTTCAGTACTGGACTCAAAAAGCTCCACTTTCTCTGGCTATACAGTAATTTTAAGTCTTTGCTTTGGGCCTGCTACTCTACATATGGATAGGTTCATAGGTAGGTACTAGGCTATCTGCCCGAAGGCATTTATAAACCTAGCCAGAATGGGTTTGCTTTCGCCGCCCCCTTAGATTAGTTCCCCGTGCCTCTGTCCAGCAGTCACTGAAGTGATCCCCGGGGTAAACTTTCTGTTTCTCATCTACTCAAGGTTTCTTTTGAAGAGTTTTAGCAAGGAGCTCTGCCTAATGTAGATTGGAATCTTGTTCCAAAGCATGGGAAGTCTCTGGGACAGGAATCTATCCCCCCAACACATCCTATTTATTGTTGTGGTGAGGTTTAGATCCCTAGAGCATGTGGCTCTAGGGGATAATGTTTTCTTTAGGTGGAGCATGTCCACCAGTTCTGGGGTGGACATGGCCTTTTATATCAGGCAGAGATCACCTCTGAGTAGGCAGTATGCAACCGAGAACAGCTGGCATTTCTTCAGTTGAGCTGCATAGGGCATCTGTTTGAGGCCAGTGATCCTCCTCTTGGTGAGGTACTTCTGCGGTCTTTCCAGCTGTTGCAGGTGTCTTGTAAGGTACATCCCGAATGGGGCGTTGTACTCTATGATGGGTCTGATGAGTGATGAGTAGAGGGGCACAATGACCTCTTTTGATCTGGATGCGAACTCTTTTGTGATTAGGTGGGCCAGGTAGAAGAATTTTCTACCACTCTGGCAATGTGATTATCAAAGATGAGATTACTATCTACTTGTGTCCCCAGATCCCTTATTACGTCTTCCGTATTTAGGGGACTATCACCTATGTGGTAGTTTGTGGGTACTTTGTTTTTTCAAAAGGGGATGACTATGCACTTTTTGGCATTTAGCTTGAGGCCATGATTTTGACACCAGGTATCCGTCTCAGTGAGACCCTTTTGGAGGATGTCAGTGTCAGCCGGAGAGTCAGTTACAGCCCCTAGTTTGCAGTCGTCTGTGAACTTGGTCAGCCATAGTCCTCCTGTGCTTGCCTGTACCTCTGAGAAGTATATGCTGAACAGGAGGGGTCCTAGAACTGAGCCCTGGGGAACACCACCTGTAACCAATTTAGAGTCGGACCTAGCTCCCGCAACTCTCACCATGTGGGTTCTGTCCGTAAGCCAGTTGGCAACCCATCTTGTGACGTAGGGGATTATGTTCAGGCTGGTGAGCTTGTCTATAACACCAGAATGGGGAATGGTGTCGAAGGCCTTTGCGAGGTCTAGGTAGGCTGTGTGTACCACCTTTCCCTTGTCTATAGCCTTGGTAACTGTCTAAAAGAAGTCCACCAGGTTTAGGAGGCATGATCTGCTCTTAACAAAGCCAAACTGGGTAGGGTCCAGTGTTTGGAGGTTCCCAATGTCTCTGTTAATGAGTTCCATGATGATGCACTCCATAGCCTCGAAGACCAAGCTAGTTAGGCTTATAGGGCGATAGTTTCTGGGGTCTGTTGTGGCTCCACCTTTGTGGAGTGGAATAACCATTGCTGTGCACCACTCTATGGGTATGTAGCCTGTGGAGAGGCTGAGTTTGAACAGTGTGTTAGGTGAGGGGTTAGTTCGTCTTTGAGCTCGTGTAGGACGGAGCCTGGGACACCGTCAGGTGCCATTGATGCTGTGTTTTTGGTTTTGGAAAGGGCTGTTTTAACCTGAGTGTCTGTGATTTCAGGGACTCTACATTCTTCTGGTATGGTTATTGGCCCTTTTGGGGGTGAGGGGGGGGGGTGATGTTTGCACTGAACCTGTCTGTCAGGATGTTGGTGATATCGGTCGGTTCAGTGTATTTTGTGCCATTCTGCACTAACTCTGAGCAGATCTGAGCATTGCCACTTAGATTCCTGACATAGCTAAAGGATGCCTTGTGGTTAATCTTTGGAGTCTTTGGCAATTTTTCTTTCAAAGCTCGCCTTGGATGATTTTATGAGGGATCGTAGTTTCTTGCTGATACTGATCAGGGATGTCTTCCCTTCTTGAGATTTTACTCTTTTCTGCATTAGTTTCCTCCTTCTATTGCATAGCTTGTTTATGGCAGGAGTCCACCAGACTGGTTTCCTTTTCTTGGAGGAGTGAGTCTTGGTTTTGCTTGGGATAGCACAATCCATACATTCTTGTAGGTGCCCGTATAATGCATTAGTAAAGGATTTTGCAGCTTGGACAGCATTATCCTTCAGCATGGGGGCTTTGAAACTTTCCACCTCTGTCTTAAGTAACGTGAAGTTTGCTTTTGAAAGGTTTTTCACTGTGGTTTCCTTGTCTGGGGGTGGGGGCGGAATGTGGCTATCCAAAGTAATTTGTTTATGGTCAGATCTAACCAGCGAGGGGTTGACCTCAGATGAGATGCACTCAGATAAGTGGAGATGCAGATGAGATGCACTCAGATGAGTGGAGGTATACTGTGACAATGAGCAGCAAGCAACTGGACTCCAACATCATCATCTTCCATAGTGTTCAAATTCTAACCAAGTCATTTAAACAGAGCAAAGCTCTCAGGCCACAGGTCTGGACAGAAACATATCTAGCTAACCTTACCTAGTTAAAGACTAAATAAACACAATGCAGTATGCATACAGACATCAAAAGAAAGTGCATCTTAGTTAAAATCAGGTTCTGATTTTCAAAGAACAGAGATACAGCATTGGGTTTGTTAGGTGTAAGATTTTTCCCCATTCTGTAAACTCAGCAGGCTGTTGGAGTTGTTTTTGAGAAGAGTGATCTTAACACCCATTTCACCCAATTAGACTGTATCCTATCAGTGCATTTTGTTAAAGAATGTGAACAGTGTGTCAAGTCAGCTGTCTCCAAGGCAGACCTTGATGCCAGTCTACAAATAAAGGTGGGTTAAGGGCATCAGCCCAAGTAAGTCAGTACCAGGCTTAAATGCAACACATTTGCAATCAGCATCAGAATCTGCAACTGCCATCATGTCAGTCCTGTGTTTTATTCAGCAAAAGGAGTGTGACATTTTGGGTATTTCCTTTTTTCCCCAGACATATAATGATCTCAGAGTTTGTATACACAAGTAGCATAGATGCTAGGCTTCAAAGCCCAGCTTATAGCAAGAGGCAGAGGTGGAAAAGCTCCTACGCAAAATTTTTCTTTGTGAATTCACAACTTTCAAGTTTGCATTATTTTTGGAATTTGTACAACATTGTGACTGCACTTATGAATGTCAATCAAAAACAGGTGCCTCTGAGTTACTGAGCTCTTGAAAGGTCTGCACTATTTTCTATACATCTGATGCTATGATTGCAATGTTTTTAATAAAAGATATAGAAAGCAAGTACAACTGGATGTACAAACTGCCTCTTTCAACTGAATGGGTGATCATGGCTGGCACGGGTCATCACCTGTAATTATGCAGAAAACATTCTGGCACTGTGTGTAACAACAAAAATATCAGTGAGGGAGTCACTGCTTTTTGAAGACATGCCTACTGGAGAAACATTTATATATCAAAGGAATGCTTCAGAAGAAAGACTCTGGCAGCAGAAACATGTACACAAGCCATTACCATGGCTTCCTACCTTATCAATGTTGGGATAGTCCATTTCCAAGCTGATTATCTTAGCAAAAAAATATGTTTTGTATGTCCAGCTGTGCACCAGTAAAAATAAAAAAATTTAATTTCAGGCCAGACAGAAAAACCACACTATAGAAAAAAATGAACGTTTTCAACACACCAATCTGTGACAGCGGAATAAGTTACTTTTCCATAAAGTGAAAGTCACAAAAATGAGGAAGAAAAAACATACCACTGTAAAAATAACATTAAAACCCCATCACTCTAACTGGCAAGGATCTGCCAAAGAAAAAGCCAATCAGGTTTCAAGCCCCATCAGAAGGTATTTCATTCTATCATTTTACTAGCAAACTCTGAGGCCATGCTGGTAGTACTGTGTGATGTTCTGGGTATAATCATCTTCAAAATATGTATCAGTCTCTGAAAGGGTTCAAATAAGATGATCAGAGGCCTCTTTATTACTTGCTTTTGACCTCAGGCTCCATTGTATCCATTACACTTACTTGGCACCAAGTGACCTTTTCATTCCCTTTCTACCACTGTTTATGTTCCCGAAGTCATCATGGTCTCCCCTCTCTAGTAAGACACTGTCTGCAGAAGAACCTATCTTACAGTTAGATAGTCTGAGCAGCCAAGATTGTGCGGAATGCTCCGCACTTGTGATCGATTAAGTCCCCTGTTCTGCTGTTCCGCATTTGCAGCCGTGATTCCGCTTTGCGATTTTTTGTCAAGTAAGTTATTTTCTCCCTCCTGTTACATGCTCAGTGCATCACAGTAGCCCAGTTGGTGCTTGTGAGGCAAGTAAGTTAATATTATAGGCCTATGCATTTCTGAAACCCACAATTGTGACTTTCACTGTTTGTGTAATTTAGAAGTACGGCAAGCATCAATAAGATGCTTCATTTCTGATAAGAATAAGTACTTTGGTAACTGTTAAGTGCAGTTGAGCAACACTGCTACCCTTTCCCTACCAGCAGCATACCTCAAAACTGTCTAAATTTTTGCCTCGTATTTTTGGTCTTTACATCGTAAAATCTGTGGCTTTCTAGCAAATCGCTAGGATGATTTGAGGGTTGAAGTCACTAAATAAATGACATATATTTTAGTTACAGAGATCATATCATTCAGGAAAATGTATGCAGGAAGAATTCAATTATTGTAGCAACTTTCTAAGTTTATAAGAGTAATACTAATAATAGCTCTCAATTCTACCAACAAAATTTGGAATAAAGTGAAAAATAAGGAAAAGGCCCTGAATTGGGGACACATTTTAAATGATGGCACTATTATCGTATAAATTCACAAAATGATTTCCAATTTTAGGAGGAATGGAATAAAACTTTGAGAAACATCAGGGGCGTCTCTACAAAATAGGGAAAGTTGAGATGTCTCACCATTTTTGAACTCTGTCCTCCCTTACGTCAGGCTTTGTACAGATTTCTTGTGCTAAGAGGTTGAGAGGTATGCCTACCTGTGGTAAACAATTTTTTTCCAATAACAATAGAGCAAATATTGACTTTTGAATGACACTTATTTTGAATAATCGTCGTCGTTGAATGGTAAGAAAGTCAGCTTCCATACGATTAAGAAAATTCTTTTGAGAAGGTGATGTGCTTACAGCATTAGCTTTACCAAGATAATATTTGACATTTTCATGGGTAAGAATTAGCTTAGTATGTTGCGGTTTTATGTAATTTTTTTGAAAAAATCAGACTGTAGTGTACAAATATTAATATAAAAAACCTGACCTTAAATGTGAATTCTCTATTTGTTTATTTCTGGTCAGGACAGGAGATATCTACTTGAATTTCTGTTCTAGTTTTGCAGCATTGAAATATTTCCTGGTTGCATTTATGAAATACAGGATTGCTGTTGTTTACGTTTTCATCTAATGCAAAATGATACATGTACTACAGTAGATAAACATTATAATTGATTTGTAATTCCTAAAGAATAATAATTCAGTGATAGCTAAAATATATTGAGATCACGATAATTTACCATTAGTGTAGCTCACCGTGACAAAGGGAGATACTATCAGCACAGCTATCTGGAATTTTGTAAATAAATAAAATGTCATTTGTGAATATCAACATGATCTATATAACATGCTTGTGTTACAAATGTTTTCAAACTGTATGTCATGTGTATATCAAACTAGGTTTGTACAGACATGTGCTGAAAAAATATTTTATAAAATGCGATTCTCAGTTAAATTGTCTTCTGTGTGGCGACATGCGTGAATGGGCATTCCTTCGTTGAAGGTTGTGCGTTAGGCCCCGCAAGCCAGCACGTAAAAATCTACTGCCAGTCATGAGCGGATAGGAGTTACGCGGTGGCGACCCCTAACCGGGAAAAGCCGAAAGACACAACAACAACTGAGTTTAAAGATGTATCCCTGCTGGAAGAGAACAGAAATGTACATACACTATTGTAGCTGTTTAAATGTATATAAAGTGGGTTGAGGACCTGGCCTGCTCCGACTTACACCAGGGACTCATGCTAACAGTGGGTGCTGTGTATGTGCTCCTATTGGCCAGTGTATGCCGGCCATAAACCCCAATGATGTGTCCAGTTGCCCACCAAGATAGGAACTGGGAATTTGAGCTATGTTGTTCACTGGTATATTGGCAGGCTAGAATAGCAGATTATAAAATAAAGGTTTTGGATCCGAGAAGTGTCTTATTGAATTTTTACAGATTTTCTACCATGCTCCATGGCAGTGGCACGTTTCGCTCAGTGTGAAAATAGGGTGTTTCACATTTTGACCATTTGTCACACATTGTTAGGGTCTGTGTCCCACATTGGCCTCCTAAGAAGTTGAGACCTATGTAGACAGTGGAATGTGAGACTCAGCTGCCAAGCTACCAGTAAGCTAAGGTACGGTGGATTTTTCTTTACAGCCAAGGGACATCTCCCAGAAAATGCTACTCTTGTGTTCTCTTACACATATTCAACACCATCCTAATGTGCTGGTTTCATGTTGTTCTCGCAAGATGTGTTACTTATTGCAGAGATGAACTTCATGGCCTCCAGTGGAGAACACCATTTCAGAAAGACATTCAACCATCTGCAGTGGAAAAATGTCTGACTGTTGGCCACCTGATGCAATCTCCCCCATCTGACCTCAATCAAGTACATGAACTTGGGTCACACACAGTGCAGTCTGGTACCCTACCACTGTGCCACCAAAAGCCAGAACAAACAAGGGCTTCTTTGATGCATCATCTAGATAAATACATTGGGGAAACAGATTTCCACAGGTGCATGCATAGAAAGGGGGATCAACAAAAACATTTAAACATGACAACAATATGATGGGAGACCATGCAAACTCAGCTGTCCACTTGAAAAGTAATGGCATGTTTATAACTTAGAGCTCCAAGATTGCAAACAGTACATCTCCTTCCATCACAAGGGGTCTGGACTCTTGGAGCTTCCTGCATTTAAGCTAGCTTTTGCTCTTCTAATCATTTATTCAAGTAATATTTGTGAAGTAAAACAAAATAAACTAAAAACAACACAAAAATGGCATACTCTGAAAACAGTAACTATGAAGAATCATTACAGTAGTATATATTTCACCTTAAATTAACACATCACAAGAGATTCTTATTAGAATGGAGATCTACAGCTATTGCAAAGTCAGTGAAAACAATACTTAAAATGGCTGCCAATTTTAAATATAGTGGAAAGGGCACAGTAGCTCTTTACAATGAATGCACCAAGAGACTGCTGGATCCTCATTAAGGTTTCTGTAGGAAATGTATTCCCCGATTAAGACTTGTAAAGCAGCTGTTTTGCTTGCAAAAACACAGGACAAATGGACAAATCAAATCTAGGTTCAAGGCATACAGGGATGAATTCCTAATTGTAACAGATGACTCAAGTTCAAATAGTGGCCCAGGCGTTGGAGGAGCCGATCAGAAGAGGAGGGGAGTGGCAGTTGCCAGCTTGTCCATCCCAGGGGGTGGTGCTGTGGTGTCCTTGCTGCTAGATGCAGGCAACAGCACCAGGTAGAGGCTTGCCAGTGCTGCTAATGAAGCAAAAACTGGGAAGGTGTGAGCTACCAAGCTAGTGATGTGGAAGGAGGGGAGACCTTTGCTGTGGCATGAATGTGCTCCCCTCAGCCAGCAAGGGACACAGATTAGGGCTTACTATAAAATGCCCTCATCATCTGCATAGGACTTAAGCAGTTTCAATGTGAGGTGGGTGCTGAGAAATTCATTGGACCTGGAACAGTTAAAATTCAGTCCTGAAACACAGCCCAAGTTTAAGGGGGTCAGAATGTCAAGCCATTGTAATGATGGTGGTACAAGTAAAAGTTATTGGTAGACCAAGATTGCACAACTCATAGGAGAGACACAGCTGAGTGTCAGCAGGTATGGTGGTAAAATGAACTCAGAAAAATATTCTTTTTCATGGAAATCAGAGAATGCTTAAGTGAACTCAGACAAGGAAGTGATGCTCTAATGCAAGAGGAATAAAACAGCAATTCAACCTAACAAAGGCAGTGCACATTGCTTGTTTAAGATACAGTGCTTCACAAAGACACATTTTTACTCACTCTTTGTTCTCATGTGCATTGGTCTGGGGTACTGGCTCCGTCAGTTTCATCTCAAACTCGTTACAGCGAAGTGGGACCTGCTGGTAATGCTTGATCAGAGCGTACAGACTCTCAAATACCAGGTTGTCAGTTAAGTAAAATTTTGGACTTCCTGCCTCCTGTCGTGAGTGGATACGGCAGTGCTGTACCTTTCCAGAACGCCTCCATTTAAAGCAAAAATGTAAGAAACAAAATTAGTCAATGTGACATACATTGCCAGTTACCATGACACCTGCTTATTAAGAAAAAAATAATTATTTTTTTCTCAGCTATAAAAAAAAATGAGCATGTAAAACACACAATGACAATTCCATTTAAATCAAATAATCAGACTATTTTATAAAAGACCATACTTCTGAAGTAAATATCCTGTGTCATGATCTGCAGTCACAAAGAAACAAACATGGCTCAGGTTATCACTGCAGCCAGAACTGTGTCAAAGCAACCAATCGCTCACTCTATCTAACTTTATGTTTTATATTTATCTTATTTTACATACCAAATTGAAGACAGTTCTGCTGCACCAGAGCAAATTCTTTTGTTCTTGCCCACCACATCAATCATCTTAACTACTCTCCGTCAAGAGTGAGGCTGCCTACCAGCAATAAAGTACAGTTTTGTACCTACCATAAATGTAGATGTCCAATAGGAATGCATCTGCAGTCCTTACAAATGGGTTGTCCTGTCGTCAGGCAGCCCTTCGGTCAGCCGGATTCCAAAGTCTGGGTCTGGCTTCGGCTGGTGTCGCACTTCACCCGACGTCATAGCGGCAGTTTTTCGGGTATAAAGGCATCAGCCAACGCCATTTTCCTCAGTGTTTCTTGCCCCAGATGCCAGGTGCCCTCTTGGATGGCTAAATTTGGATAAATGCCAAAGTTTCCAAATAGTAGAGAGCAAACACATAAAATAAGCCTGTATGTACATATATACAAACAAATACACCATAATAGATCCCCCCCAAGCTAGCTGAAGGATGGCAAATACCCTAGGAGTACCTCAGAGGGGAAGGTGGTGGGATCCTGACTGCAGATGCATTCCTATCGGACATCTACATTTATGGTAGGTACAAAACTGTACTATGTCCTTCAAGGATGCATCTGCAGTCCTTACAAATGGGTAGAATACCATAGCCAAACTAGGGGAGAAGGAAGAAGAATTATGGTGTAGTTAGGATCCCTTGCAAAACAGCAGTGGCAAACCCTGCTCGGGATCTAGAGTATAAAGGTAAATTGTAATGCTTGGCAAATGTATGCACGGAGGTCCAAGTAGCAGCCTCTATAATGTCCTTGGTAGCCACAAGAAAGCTGTGGTAGTGGCTGTAGCCCTTGTGGAGTGAGGCCTGATGTTCTCTGGAGTTTTCTTTCCATGGTAGGAGTAATAAAATCTAATGCAATTTCCTATCCATTTGGAGATTGTCTGTTTTGAAATTGGTTTTCCTTCCTTTCCTGTTGCATATGCTACCAGAAGCTGGTCAGTTTTTCTATTGGTTTTGGTCCTGTCCAGGTAGTAGCGTAATTGTCTATGTACATCCAAGGTATGCAAGAGTCTTTCTCCTGTTGTGTGGGTTGGGGAAGAATGTAGGTAGGTGGATAGCCTGATTTAAAGAGACTCTGGATACCACCTTAGGCATAAATGTAGGATTTGTTCTCATGGACACTCTATCTTGATGGAAGATCAGGAAGGGTTGCACTGCCATTAATGCCTGTAGTTCAGAGACCCTTCTTGCTGAAGTTATTGCCAGCAGGAAAGCAGTCTTCCAGGATAAGTATTGTAATTCTGCTGTTGCTGCTGGTTGGAAGTGTCAATTTTTCTAGCACAAAGTTCAAGTCCCATGCTGGCAATGGAGGTTTCCTGGGAGGTTTCACATTTTTAATTCCTCTCAGAAACTGTCTGAGCAGAGGATGAGAGAAGACAGGAGGATCCAAGCTGTATTCTGCTGAAATAGCTGATGCATGTATCTTGATGGAAGAGTAGGACAGGCCTGTATGGAAGAGCTCTGCCAAGTTCTCCAGGATGTTGGCTATGTTCACCAGTGTCACATCTTGCCCCTTTGCAGTACTCCAAATGAGATATCTTTTCCATTTTGCTGCATAATTCTTTCTTGTTGAAGGTCTACGAGCCTCCAGGATTATGTCTTTAACCCTTTGGGATAAATTTGGGTTAATTGCTGTTATGTAATGTTCCAGGCAGTTAGCTGCAGAGTTTTCAGGTTTGGATGGATGTTGTAGTTGTTCTGTGTTAACAGTAATGGGATCAGGGGTAGTGTCCATATTTGTTCCCGAGACATGCTCCTCAGCAATGGATACCAATGTTGTCTTGGCCAGTCTGGAGCTATCAGAATGATCCTCGGACGTTCCTCTTTGATCTTCAGAAGCACCTTGTGCATCAAAGGAAGTGGTGGGAATGTGTATGCCGTCAGGTTTTCCAACTGAAAGATAGGAGTCCACCTTCCAAGCAAGTGGGTGGTACGTCCTTGTGCAGAACTTCTTTAGCTGGTGATTGAGTGGGGATGCAAACAAGTCTATTTGTGGTAATCCCCATTCTCTTGTGATGGCTTTGAAGATGTCCGGATGCAGCATCCATTCGTGGGCATCTGTGGTAGTTCTGCTTAATATGTCTGCTAGAATGTTTTCCTTCCAAAATTGCTTGTAACTGAATGTTGTAGCTCAGAGCCACATCCCATAGGTCCAGTGCCAGCCGGCATAGAGGATATGAATGTGTGCCTCCCTGTTTGTTGATGTACCACATAACTGTGGTGTTGTCTGTCCTTATCATCAACTGACCTTCTTGGAGAAAAGGACTGAATGACTGGATTGCCAATTTTACTGCCAGCATTTCCTTTAGATTTATGTGCAGGTGCAGCTGGTCTTGAGTCCATAGGCCTTGAATGCACTTGCCCAGCATGTGTGCCCCCCAACTGAGGTCT
Organism: Protopterus annectens; assembly: GCF_019279795.1. NCBI lineage: Eukaryota > Metazoa > Chordata > Ceratodontiformes > Protopteridae > Protopterus > Protopterus annectens. The sequence continues at coordinate 1,266,050,374 of NC_056746.1, forward strand.
GAGGCATCTGTCGTGATGGTTTGGCTTGGTTGACTGTTGCATAAGGGCAATCCTGTGTTTGATTGACAGGCCTGAGCCCACCATAGGAACTCTTGCTTCAGGCATGGGATTATTGGAATTTTGGTTTCTAGGCTGTGCTTGTGTTGGGACCACAAATTCTTTAGGTACCACTGTAGCTTTCTCATATGCAGTCTGGCAAGAGGGACCAGTATTATGCAGGATGCCATGAAGCCTAGGGCTTGTAGCACTTTTCTTGCAGTTAGATGGTTCTGTTTTGTTAATGCCAAGAAGTAGAGAGGTAGTTGCTCTTTCTTTTCTGCAGTTAGGAATGCCATTTGTTTTGATGTGTCCAGTTCTGCACCCAGAAAGGTTATTCTTTGGGATGGAATCAGCCTTGACTTTTTTATATTGACTGTATATCCCAGGGCTTGCAGCAGGTAAATGACTCTTTGTAAGTCTTCTGTTAGCTTGCTTTTGTTGTCCGCTTGTATCAGGCAGTCGTCCAGGTAGGGATAAATTTGAACTGAAGTCTGCAATGAGCAATTACTGATGCCAGGCATTTCGTGAACACTCTGGGCAGTAGATAAGCCAAAGGGCAATGCTGAGAATTGATAATGCTCTGATCCTGCAAGAAATCTGAGGTATCTTCTGCAAATTGGTCGTATGGGGACGTGCAGGTATGCCTCCTTGAGATCTAGAGTTACCAGCCAAGACTCCTTGCCCAGCATGGGAAGAAGCTGCTGTAGGGTCAGCATTTTGAATTTTGGAACAATGAGGAATGTGTTTAAAGCGGACAGGTCTAGAATAGGCCTCCATTTGTTTTCTTTTCTTGGTACCAGGAAGAGTCTGGAGTAAAATCCCTTTCCTTGCTCCATAGATGGCACCTTTTCCACAGCTCTCATTCTTAATAATTGAGATATTTGCTTTAGAGCTTCTGCCCTTTGAGTAGGTGGTAGGTTTGGCATTCCTCTCTTTCCTGGTAGAGTATGGAAATGGAACCTGTAACCTTGGTCTATAGTTTGCAAAATCTATTTTTCCCTTGTGATGCAATGCCAGTTCTTTGAAAATAAGGTTAGCTTTCCGCCTAAGGGTGCTTCTAGTTGCTCCCTGGTAGGCGGTGCCACCGCCAAGTCACTGTGATTGAGTTGTTGTAGTGGTGGTGGCTGCATCCGTGCCTCGCTGGTTGTTACCTTGCCACTGGCGCCCCCTGTAGGCACCCCTGGATTGGTTTCTGCCTCTAGAACGCCTATTCCTGCCCCTTTGTGTCTTAGAGGAGTCCGGAAAGGACCAATTCTTGGAGGGCCAGTTCCTGCTAAACCTTGGAGGTTGAACCTGTAAGAAATCTTTCACTGTTTGTACAGATTTTGCCTTCTCTTCCATCTTTTAGTACCTGCTGTGCAGGGGAACCAAATAAATTGACCTTGTCCATGGGTGCATCCAAAAGCTTTGATTTGACATGGTCTGGTAATGCCTGTTCTTTCAACCATGCATGTCTCCTGATAACTGTGCCAGTCATGGCTGATCTAAAGGAAGCCTCCAGTGCATCATAGCCACATTTTAAAGAATGGTTACTAACCTGCTGTATGTTATGTACCATTTCTTGAACATACTTTTATCTAAAGATTCTTCAGAGGACAGCTTTTTAGTTAACTGGTCAAGCATAAACTCTTGATATTGAATCATATGAAATTGGCAGTTCAAAGCCCTAGCTGACAAAGTAGCAGAGGTGTAAACTTTTTACCCCATCTCTAAGGACCTGGATTCCCTTTCAGAGGGAGGGGTTTTAGTAGAAGTAGCTGCTACAGCTTTAGGGCCCTGGGAGATAGTCTCTGGATCTGCAAAGGCCTTGTACAAATGGTGATGAGTGTCCGGGACCCTGTAGAACCTATCGGGCTTAGCAGGAGCCGGAGGTAATGAATCAGGAGCAGTGCAAGCATCATTAAAGGCATCATCTACAGCAGAAAGAACTGGAGGTATAGCTAAAGGCCTATGTTGTGGCAAATGTAGAAAGGTTCTAAGCCTTTTCTGGAGTCTGAGAAATCTTGGCCCTGCCACTGAAATTGTTCCCTCATAGCATGCAAGGTTTCCCCAAAGGAAAATTCCTCCAGGCGGAGAGGCTGAAGGAGGTCTTCATCAGCATCAAGTCTTCATAAGGAGGATAAGGAGCTCAGGAGGGTCTGTATGTTCTGAGTCATCAGAGGAATCATCTGTGGATACTGGCTCAGGGGCTCTGCTCTAGGCCTCGAGAGGCCCTGTCTGGATGAGGCTGGGATAGATCCTCAGCCAAAGGGGGTTTGGCAGGCACCATTTTTGATGCTTTGGCTGCTTTAGCGGAGGCCTAGCAGCTAATATCCAGGGAATAGTGTCTGATAATTCCTTTGAAACAGAAGGTTCTACCAGGTTAGAAGAGCCTCGGTAGAAAGCATGGTTTCGCTGAAGAAAGAACCGCTTGTCCTTTTTTTTGGTAATTTGCATTGTCGGAGGATCCGACAGCATAATAGGCTAGACAAGCTGACAATGTATGCAGTAGGAGTGGAAATCTTCCCAGTGAACATGGCCCAGCCACAGCAGCTACAGGAGACCTTGAGTGACCACGTGTCAAAAGAACTGCTCCTGGTTCTGAAATATTACGTGACCAAGCATAGTGTCTATCCTTCACCTCTTGGGGGTGTATCACAGTAACACTAACAAATCTGTCCAGCCCTTGCTCCTGGTACTACAGAGTGCTAATGTTGAATGTTACACCATCTCCTATCCTGGTAGGCCCTCAGATGCTGGAGTCTGTTCTTGAACCTAGATCACCACTGTCACGGGCAGAACTTCATCTGCTGCACTTGAAAAATCACAGGTGATTTTGTTCTAAAAGGGTTGATCTTTTTTACCATTTGCTTAAGAAAACATACACAGGATGTAGCCAGAAATTCTAATTTTTGTACTTAGACTTAATATTTTTCCTCAGCATTTAAAAAAATGCAAACATCTTTCCAAATGTTACCTCTATACCCTTAAGGGATGTATACATCACATTCAAATGTTGGCCCCTACAATCTTAAAAGCTGCTGTACACACATAAATGCGAAAGATACTAAATTACACAAATCTTAAACAGAAATAGTATTTATTTATTTACCTAAAAACCTACGTATCTTTTGTTGACTGAGTTAGTCCCACCAGGCCCGAGGCGGTATGTAGAGACAGAAAAGGATAAATACCGCTGCTCTTCTTTCCAGCAATGCTCACACAATCTGGAAGCCATCACCAACTCAGGCAAATGGGATCGAAGTTTATTTTTTGGGAGTGATTTTTTTCTTCCTCCTGCATCATCCCATGTCCCTATATACAGTGCCTTATGCCCATCATCGGATTAAGTAGCCACCTCCTGATTCCCCCTGGCCTACCTATGATAGGACTAGGTCCAGACAGATCCTAAGGGTGTTCTGGATGCCATTCACATTCCACTTACATCCTACCCTTGTTACTTATTCCTTCTACTGGTTCCATGGTGATGTGTAGGGGCAGGTATGCAGTGGGCATGTGCGGCTTATCATGCCATCTCCACAGCATCTCGGCCATATATGCCAGGGATCATCACAGCAGACACCCATGTAACTACCCTCATATTTCAGATGGTTACACCTATCCCTCCCTGCCACACCATTAGTCGCCTGATTCATTAATAGAACCCCAGTCATCTGGGCTACAGTCAGGCCTTCATCACTCCACAGGAAAGGCTAAGACTGGATCTTAGATTAACATCAGAAGCCTGGTAACCATGGAGTACAATACCAAACACTGGGCTATATTCTCAACAAGACAAATGTATAACTGGCACAGACACTGGTTAAAGCACTCACTGTGAAGGGGAGAGAAGTTAAAGTGGGATGAATAACAAAACAGGAAGAGATAACAATGGGTTAATTTGTGCCTGTAGCATAGGAATGGATGGGACAGGAGTGAGGGAGCCATAGATGGGAGAATGACCTTAATAAGGAAGGAAAAAGAATAGACTGAATAAAATGAGTACATTGGATGGAACTGTCTGCAATCCTTGCAAGCACTGAAAAAAAAACACATTTAGATAAGTTGGAACATATGAAGCTCATAAAATGTAAACATTTAAAATATTTTGGAGCTATTTTCATGTCAAAAAGCAGAGTTGTGGTGTTGCTAATTCTCGGTCATTATCTTTGCAAGTGAAGAAGAGCAGGCAGATGTTGAAGTGATGCAAGTCGCAATGAAAGGTGGTATGGTGGAGGAGGCGTCATGTTACTCTGGTGGCAGTTTATATATCACCCAGAGGGCAACAGTGATACAAATTATAGCTTTCCATCAAAGGATGCTGATTATGATGGGAAATTGAATATTTTGTCAACGGTTGAAGGCAGAATTTGGGCCTAGAAGGGTTAGGCTTTTTCTCCACTAGATAGATGTTTTGAAAGGTTTGCAGGAAGTTTGGCCTTGTGGATGCACATTTAGTGTCTACGGGGAATCTAGAACATACATATTACTTCACTAAACACAGTGTTTGGTGCAGAATATATATACATATATGTGTATATACATATTTTTATATATATTTACTCATCTCTCATTAGACAAATAAGTGTGTATAACACCCCGTTTGGTATGTACCTCTCCAAACAAAGTACAGTTGTGCACACTTACCATAAATGTAGATGTTCGAGTGTATTCACTGTTGCAGTCATTACATTTGGGTAATCCTGCTGACAGGTTGCCCTCAGCCGGCCTGAATTCCAAAGTCTTTGGTCCTGCGATGGCTGCTGTCGCCCATTCCCTGACAACGGGCCGTCAGGGGTATAAAAGAAGCAGCTGATGCCATTTTCTTCAGTTTTTCTTGTCCCAGATGTCAGGTGCCCCCAAAAAAGGGTAGTCAAATTTTATATATATATATTAAGAAATAAACCAATATAAATTTTACCTTCACCTATAAGCAAATACACCAAATAGGTAGTATAAATCAGAGAAGGAAAGATAAGATCCAAAAGAAAAAGGGGGGAAGGCGGGTGGGTAACCTGGACTGCAATAGTGAATATACTCGAATATCTACATTTATGGTAAGTGTACACAACTGTTCTATGTTCTTTGTGTTTCACTGTTGCAGTCATTACATTTGGGTAGAGTCCCAAAGCTATGGTTGGGAGGCTGGAACTAGACAGCAGTAGGAGCAGCTATGAGGCCCTGCAGAACTGCAGTGGCAAAGCCTGCCCTGGATTTAGAGTAGAGTGGCAGATGATAATGCTTTGTAAAGGTGTGCACTGAACTCCAAGTAGCAGCCTCTAAATTGTCTGTGGTTGGAACTCCCCTGAGAAAGGTTGCTGAGGTGTCTGCAGCTCTGGTGGAATGAGGCCTAATGCCCTTAGGCACTGGTTTGCCATGGTGTAAGTAGCAGAAACGAATGCAGTGGCTTAACCACTTTGATACAGTCTGCTTTGAGACAGGCTTTCCTTGTGATCCTGCAGCATATGCTACTAGTAATTGCTCTGTCTTTCTGAAAGCTTTGGTTCTGTCCAAGTAGAATCTAAGCTGTCTGTGTACATCCAAAGAATGCAGAATTCACTCCCCCTTGTTCTGTGGATTTGGGTAAAAGGTTGGCAGATGGATGGCTTGGTTAAGAGCCACAATAGACACTACTTTAGGCATAAATGTTGGATTTGTCCTCAGGGAGACCATGTCTGGATGAAAAATGATGAAAGGTTCCACAGCCATAAGTGCCTGTAGCTCTGAAACTCATCTTGCAGAAGTAATTGCTAAGAGCAGAGCTGTTTTCCAAGATAAAAACTTCATATAAGCAGTAGCAGCTGGCTCAAAAGGAGGCAGGGTGAGCTTTTCCAAGACACAGGTGAGGTCCCATGCAGGTACTGGTAGTCTCCTGGGGGGTGGTCTTAAATCTTTGGCTCCTCTGAGGTACTGCCTTAATAAAGGGTGAGAAAAAAGTGGTGGCTCTGTATTGTAATGAGCCAAATTGGCAGAGGCATGAATTTTTATTGATGAAAAAGATAGGACTTTGTCCAGCATCTCAGTTAAGTATTGCAAAATCGGAGAAATATTTGGTACCGCTGTATCAGTTCCTTGTGCCTGGTTCCAGACACAGAATCTCTTGCATTTTCCAGCATAAGACTTTCTAGTACTAGGCAATCTGGCTTCCAGAATGACAGCCATCACAGCTTTACTGAGAGGTGTTTTTTGTGTGTCTACATTATTCGCCATGCTGCCAAGTTTAATGTCCTGAGTTGGTAGTGCATGACCTGATTTGTCTTGCTGGGACAGTAGTAAAGGTATTTGAGGTAAGGTCCAAGCTGGGTATAGAGATAAGTTTCTTAGTATTGGGTACCAGTACTGGCGTGGCCAGTCTTGGGCAATCAGTATAATCTTTGGCTTCTCCTGTCTGACCTTTAGGAGCACCTTGGGGAGGAGAGGCAGTGGCAGAAAGGCATATACTGATAGGTTTTTCCAGCTGAAAGATAGGGTGTCCACTTTCCATGCTTGTCTGTGCTAGGGCCTTGTGCAGAATCTTTTTAGTTAGTAATTGAGAGGGGAGGCAAATAGATCTATGTCTGGGCATTCCCATTTCCTTGTTATCATGCTGAAGACTTGTGGATCCAGCTTCCACTTGTGGGGATCCATGAGGTTTCTGCTTAGTTAGTCTGCCAGAGTATTTTCCTTTCCTGGCAGGAATTGTGCCTGCAGATGAACTTGGTAAGTCAATGCTGTGTCCCATAAAGCCATGGCTAGTCTGCACAGGGGGTAAGAATATGTGTCCCCCTGCTTGTTTATATACCACATGACCGGGGTGTTGTCTGTCTTTATCAGTAGTTGTCCCAGATGCAGTAGGTCCTTGAAGGCTGTCAGGCCATTTTGAACAGCTAACATCTCTTTTTGATTGATATGTAGATGCATTTGGTTTGAGGACCATGTGCCCTGAATGCATCTTTCTGCCATGTGGGCTCCCCAGGCATAGTCTGATGAATCCGTTGTTAGTGTCTGCCTGGCTGGAGGTAATGTGAATGGTTGTCCCTTGTTCTGGTGACAAGCCTTTGCCCACCATTGAAACTCCCGTTGCAGGCAGGGAATGAGAGTAATGACCGTTTCCAGGCTGTGGCAATGTTGAGTCCAAACACTTTTTAGGTATCATTGAAGTTTCCTCATATGCAGTCTTGCATATGGAATTAGTAGGATGCAGGACGCCATGAAGCCCAAAGCATGCAGAATTTTTCTTGCAGATAACTGGGCCTTTGTTGCCAACTTTTTGAAATATATAGTCAGTTGCCTTTGTTTGTCTGGCGTGAGATAAGCCATCTGGGCAGTTATATTCAAGCTTGCACCCAGGAATGTTATCTCTTGTGAGGGTACTAGTTTTGATTTCTTTTTGTTGACTGTGTACCCTAGGCATGTTAGAAGTCTTTTCACAAATGCCAGATGTTGAAGAAGAATGTCCCCTGTTCTCTGCTTGAATGAGGCAGTCGTTCAAGTAAGGATATATTTGTATTCCTCTTTGTCTGCAGAATGCAATTACTGGTGCCAGGCACTTTGTTAAGACCCTGGGCGCAGTAGATAAGTCAAAGGGCAGTGCAGAGAATTGGTAATGCATTGAACCAGCCTTGAATCTTAGGTATCTTCTGCATGACTGTCTGATTGGAACATGCAGGTATGCCTCTTTTAGGTCTAAAGTCACAAGCCAAGCATTCTTGCCCAGCATGGGCAGAAGCTGCTGCAAAGTCAACATTATGAATTTTGGAATATCCAGGAAAGTGTTCAAAATAGGTCCAGTATCGGCCTCCAGGCCTTGTCCTTTCTGGGTACCAAGAACAGTCTTGAGTAAAATCCTTGTCCCTGCTCTTGCTCTGGTACTTGTTGAATGGCCCCCATGTCCTTGAGGGATGAGACTTGTTGTGCCTCTGCCCATTGATTTTTTGGCAGATCTGGCCAGCCGTTTGCTTTTGGTAGAGTATGGAAGTGGAACTTGTAGCCTTGTGACAGTATATTTAGAACCCACTTGTCCTGGGTTATGATGTGCCAATTTTGAGCAAAAAGTGCTAATTTTCTCTCTAAGGGTGCTGCCAGAAGATAAGTGCTTGGTGCCGGCAGGGGGAAGTCATTGGGACTGTTTTCTGTATGTTTGCGATCTATCTTCTCCAGCTTTGGAGGTAGAAGCACCTCATTGCCTTGACCTGTATGAACCTTGCAACTGGGATCTGCCCCTTTGAGGTCTGTCTGACAAAGGAAAGGACCAATTCTTTGTAGGCCAGTGCCTACTAAACCTAGGTGGCTGTACTTGTAAAAAATCTTTGACAGTTTGCATAGATTTAGCTTTGTCCTCCATTTTCTTTAACACCTCTTCTGCCTTAACACCAAACAAAGTGTCATGCTGTAAAGGTGCATCTAATAATTTAACTCTGACGTGATCAGGAAGATTTTGTTCCCTTAACCAAGCATGCCTCCTAATTACAGAACCTTTAACTGTGGCCCTGCAGGAGGCCTCCAAAGAATCAAAACCACATTGCAAAGTATGCTTTCCAACTTGTTCAGCTGCATGCAATAAATCCTGCATTTCCTTGTTTTCTGCACATTCAGAGTTTAACATTTTTTGTTTAAGCAATGCCATGACATGTTGCTGATATTTGAGCATATGAAACTGACAGTTTAAGGCCCTTATAGCCAAGGTAGCAGATGTGTAAACCTTTTTCCCCATCTATCCAGTGCCCTAGAATCCCTGTCAGAGGGGGTAGGGTTTTTTGCAGCGGAAGCCTTAACTCCTTTGGGACCCTGTGAAATAGTTTCTGGGTCTGCAGCAGGGTTTTTAAAAAGGAATTTACGAGAGTCAGGAACCCTGTAATATCTGTCAGGCTTAACAGGAGCTGGAGGTAAGGAGTCAGGGGTCAGACTAGACTCTGAAAACACATCATCTACAATGTCTAACACAGGTGGAATGGCTAGAGGCTTGTGTTGAGAAGTAAAAGGAAATCCCTGAGCCTCTTTTTAGATTCTGAAAAATCTTGGCTCTCCAGTCGAAATGCTCCCTCATGGTATTGCAAGATTTCCCCAAAAGAATAGTCCTCCAGAGGAGAAGCTGAAGGTATAGATTCTTCAGCATCAGAATCCTCATAGGGGGGAAGAGAATATTCCTGATCAGAAGAGGAATGAGAAGAAAGAGAAATCTGATCTGAAGATTCAGAGTCAGTCTCTTGCCTAGGCCTTTTATCAGGAGGGGGATGGGAACCCCTGATCAAGGTAATCAAGTCTTCAGCCATTTTGAGCATCTGTTTTTTGGGCATAGAGGCCTGTCCACGTGGCTCTTGAGTTTGTTTCTTTGCTTTAGAAGGTGCTTTAGTCTTTGCCTTTGAAGCTGAAGTCGGTTTAATGTAAAGATCTTTAGGTCTGAATACACCCTCAGAAGCCGGTGCCTGCTCAGCGGCTCCGGACTCATCTGAGGGAATATTGTCCGAGGCTTCAATACCTCGAGTTTCCAGTGGCATAGCCGACTCCACGTGGGAGTTGGTAGCGGCCTGCGACTCTAAAGTAGTGGGCGTCAGGGGCTGCGAAAGCACCTCACTGAGAACCGGCGACTGGCTTAGGAGAAGCTTCGTTGTTGGTTTTGGACCTTGGTTGTTTATCTCTCTCCTTTTCTTTGCGTTTTTGTGAACTCCGGTAGTTGGATGGCTATCCGATGACATTTCTGGATAATTAAACAGGTGTCCAAAATAGTTTAAAGCAAAATCATACCGACTCTTAATAGTGCGTTGGTTAAATCTAGCACAAAACCGACAACCAGAAACATTGTGATCAGGGCCTAGGCAAGGAATAAAGTAAGAATGAAGTCCTTATGAGGTATTTGCTTTCCACAAGAAATACAATTATTAACTTTTTCTGACATCGATCTGGAGCAAGAAAAAAGTTTCCCCAACAGGGTACTTAGCTTTATTGAAGACTTCGGGTCTGAAACCCGAACACGAAAATCTCAGGAGTCGACCGACCAGCACTTGCGAAATGCTTCTGCTTTAGGCACCGCGTGGCAAGAAAGACTGGGGAAAATGGCGTCAGCTGATTCTTTTATACCCCCGACGACCTGACATCAGGGAAGGGGCAACAGCAGCCGACGCAGGACCCAAGACTTTGGAATTCAGGCTGACTGAGGGCAGCCTACCAGCAGGATTACCCAAATACAATGACTGCAACAGTGAAACATGAAGAACATCAAAGATTAGGTAACCTACCAGGGTTAGATGGAAGTCCAGTTGAACACTGGAAATGTGGGGGCTTCTCAATTACTTGAGAAATGGGTGGTCCTGATGAACAAGGCTTTTAAACAGTTAAAATGTTCCTGAGATCATGGCAGGAAACTGTAACAGTTAGACCTAAAGAAGGCAAATATTTGCTGTTGCTATGTTCTTACTGACCTATCTTAGTTTTGAATCATGATTATAAGGTTGTTGTGCCTTTCGGCTTTGCCCGGTTTAGGGGCCGCCACAGTGGAACTCCGGTCCGCTAATGATTGGTAGTTGATTTTTACGTGCCGAGTTACCAGCCCTGACGCACAACCTTCAACGAAGGTACGCCCATCCATGCATGTCTACACGCAGAAGACGCTCTAGCTGAGAATCGAACCGGACAGCGTCTTACTGTGAGGTGACAACGCTACAGCAGCACCACCACCCAGTGGCAATCATGATTATAAGGTACTTTTAGTTATTCTATAATCAAGAAAGACTGCTTTATTTGCCAGGTTTAATTTGCATGCATCATTGTGAGTTTGTGGGAAGGTGGCAAACTTTTGATAACATAATAAGGACATTCCTATGGCTGCAGAATGTGGAGGTTACCAGAAGGCAGTTAATTTTGTCCAGCTTAGTTTTTATCATAGGTTCTTTATATACTAGGCCAACGACCACAAAGGCCTTTTTAAGCCTACCCATGCATCCCAAGTCTTTGACAAATTCTGGTACCCTTAAATGTAAGCAGGGGCTTGGGAGGTGAACCATTTACAGGCTGCCTGTGTCCATTAGAGTGACAGGTGCCAAACCAGGGATGAAGTTCCTGTTACCCATCCAGCTGTCCAAGCTGAAATAGAATTGGGTTAGGAGAAACTCTTCTTCATATGGATGAACAGCCTGTTCCAGAGAAGGGGTAGTCTCTGGGATACATACCCGTCTCTCCGGCAGGTCCTATTTATATCACAGGCAAGGTTTACATTTTTAGAAAGGGTGATTCTGGTGGTGTTCATTTTGTTGTTTTGTCGGAAGCCCATCAGGGTGAGGTCTAACAACACCTTGTATGCCAGACATAGATCTCCACTCAGCAGCCTGAAGGAGACAGAATACAGGGACAGGGCCTTGAAGCAGTCTGCATAGGACATGTTACTTACAACCAGTATTCTTTTAGTGAGGATCCTGTGTGGACAATTTCAATTGTTGGATGTGCCTGGTTACCATACACACCAAAGGGGACATTGTACTCAATGATAGGTCTGCTGAATGACAAATACAGTGGAACAATGACTTCCTTGGACCTATTATTACTAATTTATTGGCTACTAGAGTACTGAACTAAATTAATCCATGTGTTATATGATACAAAGTGTATTTCTCTAGTACCCTTATAACCAAATACCTGCAAAAAGTAAAAGCACTCTTCTTTTTGCGTTCTCTATTGCAATAAGTCAGTCAGTTCTGACATTAAAAGCTACAAACAAAGTCCTTATTGGGACAGACTGAATTCAAGAAAATGATTAAAATCATCATATTTTATGCAAAATAATAGACTGAGAAATACAAAAAAGAATAATAAAAGAAAGTAGTGTAGTAAACAGAGATGTAGATTTAAGTGATGATAAAGTACAGGTACCTGGATTACGGTGAGTAGGTGAAGGGGGTGGGTATGCTATACTATGTGTTTTTTTCTGTGGAACAGATCAGACAAAAGACATCTAAGTGAGTGTATAAGAAGGAAAGACTTTAGAAAGATGGCAGAATACCAAACATCAGCCAAGAAGAGACAAAAGTTAAGGAGGGAAGACTTTACAAAGAAGGCAGAGTACCAAATGTCAGAGTAAAGAAGAGACAGTAGGGATGGAAGACTTTAGAAAGATGATAGAGTACCAAACGTCACAATAAAGAAGAGACAGAGGTTAGGGATGGAACACTTTAGAAAGATGGCACAATACCAAATGTCAAGAAGAGACAGAGGTCAACATGTCATAGCTTAAGGATAGTACAGACAGGTCAGAAAAAAACAAAGGAGATGGACAGATGAAACCAAATTTTAAACAAAAGTTGACAGAAGACTGCAAAATAAGCTTATGTTGTTAATGGAAAGTACACTGAACAGAAGCCATGAGGTGCAGAGAAGATACAAGAATAGAAGGAACAGTCCTTAATATTGTTAGTGAGTCAAAAGTGGGTAAAAGGAATGCGGATGCCATGGCAAAAGAAACATCTATTGGAGTCTGTGAGAGAAAATCAACAGTAGATTATATGGTTGCCACAGGGTAGTGCAAATATGTGAAAGGGACAGAAAATAAAATAGACGAAAACAGTGAAATGCAAAGAAGGTAAAACAAGTCCCACACAATCGTAAAATATGGGGGTTAAATGGAGCAGATAGGCAAGGTAGTCAGAGCAGACTCAGGCTCAAATCTTCCATCTATACAAAAAGAACATTCTTTATTAAAAGAAAAAGTGCAAACGCACAAAAAGAAAGAATTCAGACAAGAGAATGTGTGCTGCCATAAGTGACAGCAACAAGTCTAGGACAGAACAAGGTCAGTGGGAACAGTCAACTAGCATACATAGAGAAGCACCTTTCAGAAGGAAACTGACAGAGGAATTAAAGCTACTTTTTACCCAGGAAAGTAAAACAGCTGGGATGCTAAAGTAAAACTATAACATAACCAATTAGGTATCCACAGAAAGAAGTGTGTTTTTTTCCCTAGTGGCTCACCGATCATTAGCTTTCTCTTAGACACTCCCACCCTAGGCCCATGTGTCTGACACTCCCAGCCTAGGCCCATGTGTCTGACACTTCCACCCTAGGCCCATGTGTCTGGCTTCCACTACAAGGGCATATCACTGGGAAAGGGCACCTTGGTTCCAAATAGTGAATAAGCTACAAGTTATTTTGGAAGAAGCCAATCAATTATAGCCTACATAGAGTCATATTAACATGTTGACAACGTATCAGCTTATTGTTATCACCAAGATGACACCATCTTTAGAAGTACAGTGTTAAATTGACAGACATCTCTTCTAGCACGACATAGGATCTGATGCCTCAGCAATCTACAATGACTGTTCCACGAGTCAGTACTTCTACAATGAAATATAAATGAATGTATACAGGAGGCCCATAACTACTAGCTAATATACAGTCAGAAAGCTAATGATTCCATTTCTTGCACTCAGCTTCAGACTAAGAATTCAGAACTGTACAGACGTGGTTGGGCAGAGGTCTGTGATAAGCAAGGCATCAGCACCTTTAATGCCTGACACTATAATTCAGAAAGAACTAAACAACTGGTGTGCTAATGAAATAATGTATAATGAATTCATGTATGGTTTCCAGTTTTAATTTCTCCAAGTCTTTTGGGTTTCTAATACCATGATGGGAATGGACCCCATTCCTATGTCAAAGTATGATTAAAGTTCATGAAGTTAGTATGGTTTCCATCATTGATGTAAGCCAGAAGTGCTCTTTGCAGCACCAGCAATGTGCCCAGTAATGCCTCCTCCTGCAATTCGCACGGAGTTACATGTATTGGTAAAATATTTAAGTACGACTGTAAATTCTTTTTTTATAAGACCTATTTTTCCTACTACTATTGGAACTGTGTTGGTATCCTTCTTCCACATTGCCCTCATTTCTGGATGCAAATTCTGGTACTTTATGACTCTCCGTACATAAGGCACAGTAGTAACTGTGTGTAGCAATTTCAATGATCAATGCTACTTATGTCTTCTTTTCATGGATTACTATAACTGTGTGTGTGTGTGTGTGTGTGTGTGTGTGTGTGTGTGTGTAGTGTATGTGTATGTGTGTATATATATGTATATATATATATATATATATATATATATATATATATATATGGTTCCCCATTCATAACGTCGCAGCCCAGGTTGTCAAGTTTGAAAACGTCATAGGTGTAGAAGCACAAACTCCCGGAACATCGTATTTCCACTTGGCCACCATGGTGAACTTTGTCCTTTCTCCACTGTACTGTGGTCTCAGAGTTGGTATATTTAAGTGGCAGGGTGTGGGGGGTGGGCAAAGCTCCCCACTTCAATGGGTGTAATTTGCTACTGTTTGTGTTTTTTTCGTTGGAGGCCAAGTGGTCACTTTCCCAGAGACAAAACACGATGTTGCGGGAGCTTGTGCTTCTGCACTTATGATGTTTTGGTTATGATGTTTTCAGACTCAATGACCTGGGATGCAATGTTTTGAAGGTAATATATATACATACACACTATAGCCAGTCACAAAATAAAGTTGCTTAAAGGTGAAACTTTAGCACCTGTTCCCCTGTTAAGAGGTACATTTTACACATGGCATTTATTTAGTCATCACAGAGTAATAAAGAACCTGTACAACCAGTAACATAGCTAGTGCTTACCAGGACATGGTGTAGTCACCAACAGTAACATGACTAGTACTTACCAGAAGGACAGGGTGTAGTCACCAACAAATGTTTCACTTTCTCGCACCAGGAATGAGCCATCAGGAGCTCCTGTCTGTATGCAATAATCACTCAGAAGCCTTTCTGCAATGTGTCGACCATCTCGCCCAGCTCCTAATTTGCCATGAAACCACTTCTCTGTGACATGAAGTTCTGTTCCATTGGTCATCTAGACAAAGGATGCAAAGGAAAATGTGTTAAATAAAATACAAAATACAGACATTAGCAACAATCTGGGAATGGTAGACCCATTTGTACTGAGACCACCTTCCCTTCTCACTGCCTCCTCATGACATCCTACTGTGTTTCTGCAGTCTTCATTTTATCCCCCTTTCTGATACTGTTCTGCCCTAAAGTCACTCACACAACTGAACCCTCCTTTGTACATGAAGTCTTTACTCTACTTGGGAGTCCATTGCATGTATCCCAGATATGGTTTTATTACTCACCTGGTTACCTCCCAGATTTAATGTCCTGTCTCATCACCCTTAATTTCTCCCCTACACCTTCTAGCCTCATATGCCATGGTTTACAACTCTTAGCAGCTGAAGGGTTACTTGACCCATCTCTCTACTCAAGCCCCCTACAACTGTGTTTGTGTGTGTGTGTGTGTGGGGGGGTATGTCATTTGATTAAATGCTCATTTGGTTGAAACCTATTTGATTGAAAACTAATTTGATAAAAAGGTGCAGAAGTCTATAGGAAGTATGTGATTGTGTCATTTCTCATCATAGTAGTTGTTAAGAAAGTGAGTGTAACACAGATTGTGTGAACCGCAATAATCAGAGGGATGTTGTATTACCAGATCTGTAAATGTTTGTGCTCCGGCGTGGATTCACTGTGTCGGGTGGATTTTTTTTTCTTTTTTCCATGGTTGTACAATCATGACCACAGCATTAGAACATATAAGTAAGGGGTGGTGCATGGGGCTTGCCACTCTGCAGACACATTTTATGGTACATTTGTTGTTGACAAGGTTTTCTATCAAACAAGTTTTCAGTCAAATGGGTTCAACCAACCATTTGGGATTCAATCAAATGACACAGCCGTGTGTGTGTGTATTGTTCGATCTAATGGTGTGCACAAGAAAATTAACAGTAGTATGGAAGCACCCCACCCCACACCACTAATGCAGCATTCCAGGTTATACTTTCACTTGTGGCTAAAACAAATTTACTGAATTCTCTCTATTATGTTTTTCTATATGATTTTTTTCTACCAAGCCTGTTAACCACAAAGCCTCCTCTGATCAGTCAGATCCATTCTGAGTAACCTCGAGTAAGGAAACTGGCCACAGAAGGGCATCATGCAGGCAGCCTCAGCAATTTTTGTGCCCTTGCTGGCATCCCAGCAATGGGGATGGAAAAGCAATCTACAAGCCTGAAGACACCAGTGTGTCCTCCCCCTGCATGTACACACTTGAGTGTACCTGTAGTGATGGTCACTATGTTCACACTGTGGTGGTCAAATGTCTGCCCTGGGCCATCCTTGCAGTGATGCCCCTCCTCCTCCAAGGAACTGCAGCAATGGACATTTGGGACATATAAAACTGGACATTTTGTCCCACCTAGCAAACTTACCCAGGCTGGTACACTTCATCGGGATTAAGAAGCAAAGCCAGACAGCACAATATACCTACAACTACATACAACATGGCACTGCTTAGACTAGTATATGTTTATAAAATATACTCAGAAAAATCAAGCAATCTGATAAGCTAATATCTTCAACACGCACTCACAAGTCTCCCTCCCAAATGTCTGCATAGAAAACATCACCGTCCACAAAATTAATGTACTGCAAAGGTGCAATAACAAAGTACAGAAAATATAGTGTACACAGGCTTGCAAGACAGTAGTCCATTGGACTTTTGCCACACAACACCCTAGGTGCACAGTAATGTGTCCAGTTTATCCCACAGCATCAGCTACTGGTTGCACACACACACACACACACACACACACACACACACACACACACACACACACACACACACACACACACACACACAAACATACACGCACACAGACAGACACAAATTGTTTGCCTCCACTGCTTGCATGATCTCACATCACAGGCCTCAAAACCCAAGCCTCCATCACGACTGGTTTCTCCCTGCATTTATCATATTAAAAACAAGATGGGGGTTAGCATTTAATTTCCTGACTCCCCTACCCTGTTGAGAAGGACGTTTGCACAGTGTTAAGTATACATAACATAATTATTATCCTGTTTTTGATCATAACTAGCTTGTCCTGTGTCTGACACACAGATGTCAAGAAATTCACTCTGAAAGTGGAGCAAATTGTAACATTTTGTAATGCATGAATCTTTAGCAGCTCTGACATACTACTAGTTACAAATCAAGTTTGCAGGAGAATGAAGTGTTCTATGAACTTGAAAGCCATGAAACACTTAACTTCTAAAAAGAAGTCGCCAAGTGCACCTTTGACAGACTAACAGCTTTAAAACCATCATTAAATTGAAATCTTTTCAGCTGTACCTAACTTGCATAAGAACACTGCTGATGCCAATTGGGACCCATAGTTTTTGCTAACAGTTCTAAAACTGGATGCATCACTTTATATCTGGATTTCAGCTTAAATAAAGTCACCCTAAGCACTATCAATATAAAGGATATGTGGGATTTTTTAAGAAGTTGAGACAACTTAAGGTGAAGGATATTAACAGTGGTCTATACCCTGGTGAATGCTGGCATAGCATCTCTACACACACGAGGTGAAGCTGGTTAGGAAGTTTTTTTTTTTGTCTGATTTTACAAATCAAAACAATACTGCCTTTGTACTTTACTGGAGAATGTTTTGGAGAATATATTTTTTCATGTTCAACTGAGAAGTTTTTAAACAAACCAGGGGTAAATGCAATAACTGCTTCTGTGGTTCCTTCTTTTGTAAAATTGGAAGTAAAAAATGGGAAAGGAGGACATATTCACACTGGTAATTATACATGTCAGACTTACTAAATTTCTTTTCTTACACAGACATCTTTGCAACAACTGACAAAATTTCAGAGGGTGTTAAATGACTGTTCTAGGTTTTCCGAACCTCACTTGTTATATTAGTATCACTGACGTGTATTTTCTTGATGTGAACATAAATTTTAACATGGATATGAAAGCTTTTTCATCTGACATGTATATAAAAATATTTTTGTTAATTATATACATGGAAGTACTGTACATTGTCAGAATGTAAAGAGGAATGTTACCATGAATCAGGGTACTAGAATATTTAAACTTACTAATGATGACCTATTTGTGTCAAATCTAGAAAAACTAGCTTATTTAGCGAAATGGGTTATGACACTGACTTTATATACAACATTTCACAAGTTGTACATGAGAGAAAAATAAAAAGCACCGACTGATTTTGGTTGAATAAAACATTCCACCTCAAGTACATTATGAAGCTTCTTGTGTAGATTACAGGCAAACTCTTCTAGTTACTTAAGAGTGTTAACTGTAAACTTATTACAGGTAGAATTAAAACTAAATTGAAAGCATTATATGGTTATTGTGAGGAGTACAGTGATACACAAAATTCAGCAACTACCACGGCAGCTCCATGGTACTATCAGCATAAAAAAAACGTTAACACTCAAGGGTTAAAATAGTAAACAATTTTTAATGAAAAAATAATAAAAACGATTACATCAAAAGGTGAGCACTTTCACTGTTGTTATAACCGCTTCATCACACCTAACACAGTAAACATACACAACTATTTAAATGAATAAAAACCAGGAACATCTGATAAAAAAAACGTCATAAATGACGCATATTGAAAGGCATCAACAATCTAATTAATAATCAGTTAAATGCAGATAAACTAATGAAACTTCTAATGCATGTACCACAGACTTGTATAAAAAAAAATCAGAAATCCATATAAAAAATTTTCAAAGATGCAACTTCTCTAAAATTACTTACATGCCCCAAATCTGAAGCTATACTACTCTTGGCAATAGAAAAATATAAACCCTACAAGCAGTTAGAGATAACAAACATGGTATAACAAAAGTAAGTATTCATTCCTAGTCATGCATCATTACCTAAGGCATTACATAACAAGAAGGGATGTAGCTTACCACTAAAGGAGAAGAGACATAAAAATAACTGCGCTTCCCATAACCAGTAAAACAAATATATGATAAAATCAAATGTAGTAGGTAAGCTAGACCAAATATAATAGCATACTCAAAATATTTTTTAAAAGAAATTTTTTATATATACATAAATTGACCAATCTCTGTCTCTATACATAAAAACTAACAATAAAACACTGAAAGTTCTAATATGCGACTGTGGATATTTTTTTATATGTGTGTGTATATATATATATATATATATATATATATATATATATATATATATATATATATATATATATATATATATATATAGGGGATCACTACTAAATCTCAAAATTCCACAATCCCGAGGACCAGAATCTCTCAAGATAGCAGAATCTCAAACATAAAAAGACAACATGTTCTAAAGTATATGCAGGGGGGGGGCAAGCCCCCCTGCACCCCCCCACACCCCCTGCAACTCAAATATAGCAACTCCGAGATCGCACTACAGTGAAGTGAATGGCAAAGTAGTGTCGTGCAGAGCGGAACGGAAACTTTGCCATTCACTCCACTGTAATGCGATCTCGGATTTGGTATATTTAAGTTGCAGGGGGTGTGGGTGGGTGCAGGGGAGCTTGCCCCCCTGCATATATATTAGACAATGTTGTTGTTTTTTTTTTTTTTGCTTGTATTTTTTTTTTTTTTTTATCTTAAGAGATTCCGCAATCTCAAGATTCTGGTCCTTGGGATTCAGAGTCTCAGGATTGTGGAAGTTTGAGATTTAATAGTGATCCCATATATAGACATACATAAACAAGAAACAATGTTGCCCTCATATAACAACTCTAATACAAAAAATGTAAACTTATGTTGCTGACCGAATTTCTTAATGTGTTGAGCTAACGTGTTACTTGACTTACAATTCCTGACTGTCTCCACAAAGGAAAATTATTACAGAAACAAAACTTGGGTATCTCCCCTACCACTTCCCTTAATTCTGTATTGGACAGTAATATCCCCCAATTCTTTCTCATAATGTTGCACACCAAATTAACATTACTAGAGTAAGTGAATAAACACTTCACTTCTCTGCTCCTTTGCTGTTCAGTATCACCTTGACAAACTGTTTGGGGAGCATCTGAAAAATAAGGTATAGCCTTGCCTGTTCTTTCAGTTTTAGCCTTGGTTATACAAGCATCAGTTTCTTGTAATGAATAGCCTCTCTGTAAAAAAAATTCTTTAAGTCGGCAAAACCCTTGTCCAATAAGGTATCATCATTATGTAATCTCATAGCCCTAAGGAAGTGCCCTCAATATATTCCTAGTGATATGCCTTGGGTGCATACTATTTTTATGAAGAACAGACTTCTTTTTACAGAGTTTCCTAAAGAGTTCTGTTTTGAAATTGCCAAGACTATCTCTGTTCACAGTGATGTCAAGAAAAATTGATGTATTCACAAGACATTTTAACACAAAATTTCAGGAAATCTGCAGTACTGCACAGATAATAAATACATTCAGTGAACAATTCGCAAAAAATATCATCTACAAAATGCTTATAGTAGATGATATATGAAAAGAAAGTATTGTTACTTAAAACATGGTTGATTTCCCAAAAGGCTAACATGAGGTTGGCATAGGTATTGGCACAAGCTGTTCCCATAGCCACACCGACCCTCTGTAGATAAAAATCCTTGCCAAATAAGAACACATTATTCTTTAAGACCAGTTCGAGTAAAGTGCAAACAACTTCAATCTTACTGCCATTGAAAGTGCCAAGACCATGCAAGAACATTCTAACATTCTCAGTGCTGGTAGTATTAGGAATACCCATGAAGAGTGAGGTAACACAGAGTACCGAACAACAGATTCTTACCTGAATTCATGTCAGTCGTCTTTCTGTATAAATCAGTTAAAAATTATTTAGTATCTTTCAAAACAGTGTCTACATTATCAAGTACAGGACAAAGCAGTTCAGATATGAATAAACTGCCTATGTGCTCTACACTTTATAATGGAGGGTGGGTTACTAAGCCCTTGTCAATATATATTGAGAAGTGGCTTCATCCTGTACTTGATAATATAACAACACTTCACAATGGTGCAGGCAGTGCACCTCCTTGCACTAGTGACTTAAATCTCTGTCACTAGTGACACGCATCCATTCACTGTTCCTCTGCTGGGTTTGTACGGATAACTTGGTGAGTGTTGTGGCTGGTGAGCTGGCAAGTGAAAAACACTTAAGGAACTGGGAAGCGTAAGCTGGGAAACCCCTCCGACCTCAAGAGTACGATATTAAAGCATGAACTAACAGGAGGAACACATGACTCTAAGCATGAGAGTTAGAGAATTTAAATATTTTGTGCTGAAAGAGGATCCACAGAAAAAGACCCCTGTTGTTATCTACTGCAAATGACAATTCAAACTAGGATCAAAAAACAATTTTCAGTTGACTGCAGATGAGCTTACAGAAATACACTGTTATAGTACACCTCCTAACTAGAAAAAGTACACTGCAGTGTCTGACAGCAACTCAAAACCCATTCTAAATGTGGCTGGTCAAAATGGCAGTAGGTTACATCATCTCTGTAGTTTCAATTTTCCATATAAAACTAGAAACTAATGCAACTGTACATACTTCATTAATTATTTAAAATGGTTCTTTATGTATCAGTTTTCAAGGCAGCATTCCAGATAATCCCTCAGAAGGGGTTGTGTATCATTTACAGCTAAAGAGACAAAACTGTATCACAATACAGTGTTTTTTGAGCTCTGCGACTTGAAAAAGACAGATCTTTTTATGACAGAAAGGCATAAAAAAAACAGAACCCTGTAAGTAATGCCCTTTTTAGATTTCATTTTACTTACCTCACTTTGTTCCTCTTCATCTTCACTTGTCGCATTATTGGTTGTCTCTACTGAGTAGTAGATTTTACTGCTGGTCAACACAAAGAAGTGTGGACACCATGACTACAAAGAGAGAGCATATTCAGAATTAGAAAATGAACTAAGTTACATATGCAAATATTTAAACCCAGCAAAGTACCTTCCAAAAGGATTATGTTATTTATTACTAGGCTATATCTGACATTTTACTTGTATGACCTTCCAAGGGCGATAAATAGTCAGCATCTAAAATACAGTATTTGCAGTTTTCTTTAAATAATTCAGAATTTTTCTACTTTTTGCTTTTTCTTTGTTGACCCTGTCAAAACCATGAAACATAAAATATTAAACACACACAACATGAATATGCATATTTTGTCTGTCATTCTCTTTATGCTTGCCTTCCTGAATGTTTGCTTTTTCGCCAATAAAACATACAATCCAAAATAATGATCACATGAAATAAGTTAAAATTCAGCTATCTTTCAGATGACTTAATTAAAATATGTCCATCAAATGACTCCAAGAAAGGAAAATGAACCACTATTTTAAGAGGAGATAAAATCCACGGCCAGTTTTCAAGGAATGGGTGTCAGAGGTTTTAAAACCACCATGACCACACTGCTTGTGGGGTGAAAGGGACCTTCTCTAAGGCTGCAGTCACAATCTAGCAAAGCAAATAACGAGACTTCATAATTAGTTAACAGCAAAGAGTTCCAACTGCACTACACACAAGGCACTTGACATTTACAGCTTTCAGCCCATCCAGTTATCTTTCTTCCATTCTGAATTTTGTTTATCTCTTTGCCTTTGTGGACTCGAGGAAATCTACTTGCAGAAATAGAAAAAAAAGGGTTATGGCAGGCAGGCACTATTCATAAGAAAAGTTCTTTGAGATAAGCACCTCCTCCCTTTTAATTCCTCCACTGACCATCTGAAAAATGAAACACTTAAACACTCTTTTCATGGGCTAGTATATTTCATCATCTTCCTCTTCAGCATGTCTGTTGCTTGTAGGACTGTGGTACAGCCATGTAGCAAAGGGCATTTTTAAGTAAATAAGGTAGTTCTCTTCATTTAGATGTATTAATACATTACATTAAGGCCATATCAGCTTCATTAAGGATTCTTCCTTACTTGTACTGTGACTTTCTGAGTCTTCACACTTTTACAGTTTGTCAAGGCAAAACACACAGCCAGCTGTCTTTTCAAGTTGAGATGCTTTTTTGCAGACAACTATACATACTGTATAGGAGTGTTGCCGGATGGAATGAAGACTGAAAATGTCAACTGTGCTCAGTGTGCTAAGAATTAGCACATATACATAAACATTCCTAGTAGTGTCTGTAACTAATTTCATGTGGATTTATTACTATACAGGCAGCATCAACACACTATTTACATTTAACTAGGCAAGGGTTAAAATTGTGAAGTGTCTTTTCCCATAAAACAGGCACTGTGCATTGTAGTTTCAAATTAACCTATTTCTAAGTCAGATAATTTCACCTAAATGCACCACCTACATTATCCATTTACACCCGCTCAAAAAAAAAAAAAAAACTAAAAAACTTAGCTGAAGATCACTGCTAAGACTTTAGGTGTTTTGCATAGCTCCTTGAACTACAAGAATATGAGCTACACATCATTTTTTTTTACATTATAATGCACTGACTGAAAATCCTGAAAAAAAAAACAGAAGGAGCTCAAACAACTTAAGCCAATGCAGCTTTGACAAATCATGATTAAATGAAGCTGAGTAAAAGCTACTAGCTGCAAATGTTTGGTGGGGACGAGATCTCACAAGTTTGCTTTAAGAAAATTTCAGGAGTGGCCCTGTAAAAGAATTTCAAATGTGTAAGCATGACTAGAAAATATAGATGTATCAATACAATCTGAGTTTTAGTACTAAAAACTATGATAAATATACTGAATCTTTCCAAGTTGAAAATAAAACCCTAAAATCCAGAAATATTCATCCAAAAGAATTTTCAGTAACTCTTTCTTTTTCTATTATCAACATTTTAACATCACACAAACGTCACACAAATGTCATTCTGTCCAGATTCTGCTTGGAACCAGTGACAGTTTTGGAATCTATGACACTAGCTTACAGACCGCAATACTAATAACTCACCCTTTTAAAATAAAACCTTAGATTTGCTCTTGAATATATTTTTGCCAGTTTCCCCTGCTTACACTCATCTTTGTTGTCTACTGAACCATGCCTCTAAGGAGAGTAAATGTCTTTATAGTTCCTACAGACTGTGAAGAAAAAACGAGTTGCCACTTCTCTAGAGGCTTGGATAAGTTACCTATGAATCCTAGTAGTACAAGAAAGACCTTCCATGGAAGTGACTCACCCCTTAGAGGGTTAATTCATCTCATGGATGGTTGGGGTGGCTCGAGGTTTAACTCTATTACTTACAAAAATGGTCACTTGCAAGATTTTTGGCCCATACGGGTATGACTGTGACAAATCTGGGTAAAGAACTGTTGTATCCTCAGTCTTATGACTTACCACATTTGGGGTTCCTCCAAAAGAAATGATTAAATAATGAACTGGATCATTGGAGTCATGTGTAACAGATATCATGATAGTATTGGGTTTGGAATTTGATCCTAGACATTAACAGCAATCTCAGTCAGAATACACTTCATCCAATTTCTGCAAGTCCCATCAGAAATAGTACTTCTCATTTGTTGGATATACCTAACCCAGCTGCCCAAACCTCCAACTAATATAAACCTCTTCTGTGGTCACACCACTTTTTGGGAAGGGTGTAAACTTGACAAAATGGGAGTTCATTCAGTTAGCCCTTGATAATAACGACTGCACCCCTGGTTTTAATGGTGTGTTTTTGGATACAGGGAATCTATACGCAATGGTAATTATATAACAATAACAGAGTCACTATATATATATATATATATATATATATATATATATATATATATATATATATATATATATATATATATATATATATATATATATATATATATATATATACTCACATCAGCATGCAAAACTGAGTCACTATATCTACTCACAGCAGCATGTAACAATAACACACTAACCAAGTCACTATACCTACTCACATCAGCATATAACAGTAATGCAGTAAGAGCCACTTTCGCATCAGGATGTAACAATAACATACTAACAAGAGTCACTATACCTACTCACATCAACATGTAACAGTAATGCACTAACCGAGTCACTATACCTACTCATATCAGCATGTAACAGTAATGCACTAAGAGCCACTTTCCCAAACATACTAACAAAGTCACTATATCTACTCACATCAGCATGTAATAGTAATGTACTAACAGTCATCTAGATGTACTCACATCAGCATGCAACACTGAGTCACTATGCCTACTCACATCAACATGTAACAGTAATGCACTAACAGCCACTCTCACATCATTATGTAACATACTAACAGAGTCACTATACCGTCTCACAGCAACATGTAACAATAACACACTAACCGAGTCACTATACCTACTCACATCAGCATGTAACAGTAATGCACTAAGAGCCACTTTCCCATCACCATGTAATAACATACTAACAGAGTCACTGTATCTACTCACATCAGCATGTAAACAGTAATGCACTAACAGTTACCTAGATCTACTCACATCAACAAGTGAGAGTAACTCACAAACAGAGTAACTAGATCTACTTACGTCAGCATGTGTTCTACTCAAATCCATCAGGTACATCAAAACTGGTACCGTCAAGAATTCAGCAGATTTGAGAAGAAGGGAAAAATACCTGAAGGTCAAGCACCTTAACAAAAATAAACTTACACTGGGTAAGCACTGCTAAGTTCTGCCACTCCTGATCTGTGACTGCCTGAGATGAAGCTAGATCTACCTGCACATCTTTTTTATATCCATGGACAGGCTCTGGACTCACCTTGATGTCTGGAAAATAAAAATTTTTAACTGAACAATATACGACGACAGTTCAATTTTTGAAGACAAGACACATCTGATGAAGCAGGAGGGCCTGAATGAAAACTTCACTGGTCAGTGCAGGGAGTTTTTAGGCCAGTTTGGACTTTCTACAATATTCTTGACAATAGTAAACTTACTAAACAGTCTTAAGCAGTTCTTGCTTGGGCGACAAATCTTCATGTTAGCTATTTAAAGTTTACAGGTTTTGATTTTAGAGCACTGTAATACTTTTTCTTCTGTATACATCTATTACAAGAACAGTATCCTCACCAGTGATATACCATTTGAAACTTACATGATTGATGGGATCTTCTAGATACAATATTCCGTTCTTGATGGAATTGCTGATATCATTCTCAGAATAAATGGCTGACATGGGTACTTCCTCATAAGCACTGCCCTCCACCAGTTTCTTATGCTGCAAACACAAAAAAAGGAAATTATTGCACAAGTAAACTTCAGACAGACAGTAAATGAAAATTATTTCTTAGTAACAATTGTTTTTAATATAGTGTTTTGGGGGTGCCCAGTGCCATAGAAAACACTACACAAGACTCATGCTGACAATTGAGATTGTATGAAAACCAGCCAGAAGCTGAGGAAGCATTTATCAAATGTCCCCTTTGGTGATTTTTGTCAAAATAAATTTCATGCAAAACATCTCCTTATAAGACAAGTAGCTCAAATGCTTAGCAGTTCTGTATGTAACGCCAGTGATCCAAATTCAGCAGTACAGTTCAGTTGGACACTTGGTGGTACCGGAGGGTACAGGCAGCAAGTAGTACTCGGGACACCTATGCACTAGTATTGACACAATGGTGAGAAGGTGATAATGGCGGACACTCCATGTTTCAGTTCAATCTTCAAAGCAAAAAACAAAGACATCCCATAAGAATGCAGTGAGTGCCAAATTAGGGACCAATGACTGGCTCACTGAAACTTCAGTCAAGCCTGCAAAACGGAATGGGCAATCCAGTGCATATAATTCAAGCTGCTGTAAGGTTTGGCAGTCTCAAAGCTAACTACATCAGTTAGTATATAAGCAGGCTGCACTGTGTCTTACATGAGGCGGTACAGGAAGCTTTGCCTTACTGTCAGTGGGTGGTTTGTAACTGAATACATTTGTATGAGGTGATCATTAACTAATTAAACAGCATCAGAATAGTATAAGTTCCTCAAGGACACAGGCTACGAAATGTTCTCCATCAATCATGGTACCAAGACCTATTCACCAAATGGTCTCTGGTAGAAGTTTGCCCTCTTTTGTTACAGAAAATGGGATCACCCATAATTCAGAACAAAAATATATTATGTACAGCAAAATGTGATAAAAATGTTATGAAATAGTAAAGACTAGTGAATCATTTGGATATAGTTTCAAAAGTTGATGATCAAAATATCAGCTTTGGAGTGGTCAGACACATGCACTAGACAATCATAATCTTATAGTATATTCTAATTGTTAGTTTGCACAGCTTTGTGAATGGAGACTTAACTTTTACCCAAAGGGGGTGTAACTAAGGAGGGGGACAGGAGGGCTCGATCCCTTAAAAATACTGTCCAAGTGTTTTTATTGGCATTGAGATTGCATTGTAAAGCTTATTACTTCTGCCCATTTGGAAATCAAATGATTGTAAATCAATCATTTGGAAGTCATCAAGTTTACAAACAGGAAATGATCATTCTGTACCTCACAATCTAAATCAACAGTGAAATATTTCAGAGGAAAAAACTGGTAAGACAACCACATACAACTGCAAAACAAGAAAAGACATGCAAATGCTTTAACCAATGCTACTTTCTAAGACTTGTTGTGCATAAACAAAACAGTACAGTAAAGTGAAGCAGGAAGTGGTCCCAGAGTCTGCCTGCGACACGCTATTATTGACTTCAGTTATTTAGTGTCCTTCTTGGTAATGTCTACTTAAGAATTGTTAACCATTTCAAGTGTCTCCCTGTTGTTTTTTTTGTGCTTCACTGTGACTGTTTTGGTATATGGGTAGGCTAGTCGCAGATCATTGCTCTTGTCTGAAATATTTGTAGGCATAGAACTTTTTCATTTTTTCTTTTCATTTCATGTCTATTAAGACATTTTGATCCATTAAAAAGAAAACTAATGAAAAGCGTCATGAAGCATTCTCCTGTGAGGAACAGGGCACTTTATGTTATAGCATTTACAAGTACTCATTTCAAACCTTCAACAGCATTTGTGCATTTTTATAAAATAAATTAAAATAGTCCACTGCAAAGAAATTATCATGCTGTCAACAGAAAAGGTAAAATGGCATTCGCCAGACTCCTCAATTCTCCCTACAAGCATTGCTCAGTTGGCCTTCAGTGTTCAGACTGTTCCCTCATCCTATCTACCTGAGATTCTCTATTCCCAGCTTATATGTATAGGAAGCTCCCCTCTGCATTCTCTCTCATCACATTCACTAATGCATCTGTCCTAAACATTTGCCACTTCCTTAGGGAAAAAGTACTTACATTGTTAGACTTTTTAAAGATTAACTGTATATACCTTTGAGGTAAATACATTCTGTCTGTGAAATAAGACTTCCATCCTGTACCCTGTTCATTACCATCAATTACCTGCTGCCAGCATGATGACACACAGGTACATCACCCATCTGCACCACTAGAGGCAGATCCTTGGTGCTGAGTTTGGTTAAGGGAAAACAAAACTGGACATGCAAAGAACTTTCATTTCACCATGAGAACTGTATACAAACTATTGGCAGGCAGTTACCACTTGGTTAACTCAGAGGGGACAGGTAATGTTCACCTGAATCTGTAATACCTGCAGTCAGTTCATTATGCAGAATCATGCATAACAATGCCACTACATATTCAAATCATTGGGGGTAAGAGGTTAAAGGGTAGATGGGGCAGGCAAAGGAAACAGACTAGAGCTGGTCCTTGTCTTGATTCACAATTAAAAGTGATACTCCACAACAAAGCAAATGCACAAAATCAAGGGTATAAGTATTCACTCCTACTCACTACTGGGGGTAGG
>NC_056746.1:1266091524-1266111524 GCF_019279795.1 Protopterus annectens
AACCTTGTTTCTTCACATTTCCTTCACGTTTCCTAAGCATTTAAGTGTCCCACCAAAAGCCCCTCTCTGAACTTGTAACACTAGCTTGTACTTATCTCTCCCTCTCCTGGTTTCACAGTTATTTATGCAGTCATCAGCAGGCAAATAAATGGCAACAAAACCTTTCAGCATTTTAACCAATCTGTGTTGCTGTTCTCCATGTGTCAATACTTGCCCCCTTCTATTTAATATTTTCATAAATAAACTTCATACCGCTACAACCCTTGCCAACTCTCATCTGCTCTGCCACATCCTTAACAAAATTTCAGGAAATCACTCAATAATCTTTTACTGACATTGAAATATGGCTAAAAATTCTAACTTGCTGCTTAATGCCAAGAAAAAAAAAAACAGTTATGCTATTTACTCCAAAACAATACCTTAACCAGAAACATACATTTCATACTACCTCGAGTAATAACACAAAAATAAAAAACATATGACAGACTAAACTGCTTGGAGTTGTAACAGATGGCAACCTCAGATTTGATCACCGCATCCTTCTTTCCATCAAGTTAGTTCACCAAAAAGTTGTCTCCCTCTACAGGGCCAAACACTACCTGACATATCAAGCAATGATTACCTTAGCAGCAACACACCTCCCTTTTATCTATTACATGCTTGACCCTATTCTTACAAATATCAACACTATGTATAAAACTAAGCTACCCCCTGCTACTACAAAATAGCTAAAATTGCATCCAACCAACCTTATAAAACTCTCCATTGCCTTGCATTAAAACAATTAAACTGGCTTGAGCTTCCAAACTGGTTGGCATACTCAAAACTAATCACTGCCCACAACCTACTGTACTTTCTATACAATTGCCCAGCTTTACAAAATACTCTACTGTACTACTCACCCACTAGAGACTTTTGCTCTAACAATAATCTTTCACTGTGGATCAGTAAGACATTCAGCACTGCTGGAGACTCTCTGTCCTCTCACTACGTGTCAAAACTCCATAATGAAATCCCCACACAGTTAAAACAGACAGAAAACTTAAACAGTTTTAAAACTTTGCTTAAATGGCACCTATGTTAAAGATGGCTCTGTTCTTCATGCTCACCTGGCTGGCTTTACTCAGATTACTTTTCCCCAACTCTTACACCCACTTTGCTTCCCAATCTTTTTGTACCCTATCACTCCTGCTCATATTGCACGTGTTTCATAACAATTACTTTCCCTCTTCCTCTCGCACCCCACCACCAACTACAATTCCTCGTATTGTTTATGATCCTGTTCATTTCCATTACTTATCCTTTCATACCTCTCTCTTACCATTTTAAGCTACATTCTACTTGTCTGTAAATTATTACTAAAGTCAAGAACACCCCCAGTTTGATCTTTTCCCTGCAGCCATCATGCTATAAATACATTCGCTGTTAATGTATGTTATTTCTCTATTTAATAATTAGCCAATTTATATTAATTTCTCTCTTGGTTTTTTGTGTTAAAATGCTATGTTCATGTAAGAAATACTTACAAATATTTAAAAGTCACATAAATAAACTCATGTATAGATGTTTTTACCCTGCAATTATAAATGTACACAATATGTAACTTAAATATTGAGCTTTTCTACCTAGACATCTACTGAAACTGGTTTTTACATAGTCAGACTTTCCTGGTCAACAAGGACAAATAAACAAGTCAGTGCAAGACATTCAACACAAGCATAATATGATGGTAAAAGGAAGTACCAGCAAGTAACCTGTTTGCCTGAGTTTCTGTTGTTGTGGAATTTTGCACTAGTTGTAAGTAGCCAGCCTCAGTGCCAGGATGTCCCAGATAGAGGGTATTTCAGTAGCCAAGGTGGGATGACACCATAGCATGAAAAAAAGACTGTCTGAGTTTCTTAAAGTACAAGATTATTAGTCCTGGAAATGTTCTGGTGATGGAAATAAGCAAACAACAATGCCCAACAGGGTGGACATTACAAGGAAATAACTGATCAAGCAGAGGTTTTGTGAGGCACTGTTATATATCTGGGACAGTATACACACACACATGCACACAGACAAATGCAGCCACTTTATTTACAGTGTACAGCTCAGATGGACAAGTGTGATGAAGTGAATGAAATAAATCATAACAAGTTAACACCATAAAAGTATTTTTAGCTATTTGCTCTCAGTAGCATATAGTATACACACAGACACACACAAAGACAGACACACACACACACACACACACACACACACACACACACAGACAAACACACACACAGACAAACAGACACACAGACAAACAGACACACAAACACACACAGAGACGTACGCAGACACACACACACAGACACACACAGAGACGCACACACACATGCACACACACAAACACACACACACACAAGCACACACACACACACACACAGACACACACACACACACACACACACACACACACACACACACAGATGCACACACAGACGCACACACAGTCACACACAGACACACACACAGACAGACACACACACAGACAGACACACACACAGACGTGTGCGCACACACACACACACACACACACACACACACACACACACACACACACACACACACACACCTCTCTAATTGCCACTGCTGTTACCAGAGGTATTTTTTTCTCATTTTCTTCGTTTGCTCCAGGGGTAGCAGCCACAGATAAAGACTTCAGTCATGACACATGGAATTTTTTTTTTTTTACCAGAACAGGCATACTTCTTTTTTTACTGGGGTCTCCTTGTACATTAATTTACCCCTTTAGAATTCCAAGTTCCCAGTGTGGGTTGCTGACTCTCCAAACCTATTTTCTTACAGGTTTTCACAACGGCTGACACCTAGCTCCAAAATCTCAGCTGTATGTCCAGGATTACATCTAAGCTGTGCAGCTCAGTCACAAACACAAGTCTACTTTCACCATAAAACAAGAATGGAAGTGACACAGGAAATGGATATCTCAGACTGGCATTGGCTGTCAAGGCTTCATTTTCAGAAGTTTAAAGTTTCAACTAATTATCCTCCAAATCATAAGCAAGGAAAAATACATTCACTATAACGTCCAGAGGGAAGAAGAGGCACAACTGAGTGCCCTCTGCATAACAGTGATATAATCAGTCTCTTGCCCAATAAGATCTACTAAAGGAAGCACAACTGTTAGAAATAGCAGAAGGCCCAGGATTAAGCCCCATCGTGTGTCATACTCCAGAGGGTATGGACTAGACTTTAACCCAGAAACCACCCTCTGAATATGGCTTTCATGGCAAAAGCAAAGCAATGAAGGACCGTAAATGATAAACAACAGTAAGACTGCAAACACTTAATCAAGATGTCACAATCAGTGCTGTCAACTGTACCAGAAAGCGCCATCAGGACTAGAAAGGATAACACTTTTTCTCTGGTCATCTCTAGATCATTCCTCACACTGATAACACAAGTGTCAGTACCATGGAAACAGCAAAAGACAGTGTGATATGGATTCATCGGTGCACTAACCCTCAAGAAGGATTCAATACAGATAGAAAATTTCTTCAATAACCTTGTCAAGTAAGGGAATGTTAGAGATACTGTTGATATTACAATCCAAGGATGATTTCTTTAGGATTGAGGTAATAAGTATCTCCTTCAAACCAGTTGGAAAAAATCAAGACACCAAGAAGGACTCCAATATCAGACAGATTACTGGGCCCAGCACCTTTAGAATGCCAAGTCCCCAGTGGGGTTTGTTGACTCTCTAAACCCATTTCTTAAGTTTTCACAATAGCTGAAACCTTGCTCCAAAATCTCAACTATTTGTCCCAAATTGCACACAAGTTGGTCGGGTGAGAGTCTAACCCCTCAGGTCATGGAGTGCATGTCTGAAATCATGATCAACATCTCAAAATAATAAAGAACACTGAACACTAACCAATAAGAGAAACACGCCCAGTTTGATTAGTGGACAGTTCATTGAATCAGAAGGAACAGCAGATCTTATGTTGTAACTGTGTCAAAAAAAAAAAACAGCACCCACTTCACATTGATAAGAGGATAAGGCTCATGGATAGTGAGAATGTGTTGCACAATAAATCCACCGCATGAAAAAGCTCGATTGGTTGATTAGCAGCTGTTGTGATCTCCTTAGACAAATAAGCAGCCTTCTTAGGTACAATGCTTGTCCAGTTCAAACTTGTTACTCCAGTATCTAATGATAGGGCAGCAGACCAGCTCTGTGCTAAGAACATGTAGAGGTTCTTGATATCAAACTTTAAGGCAAACATCTACCTGATTCTAATTCCCATGGATAAGGAAATGTACTGTGCAGTAATTTGAGAACATTTCTATAACTAACTACTGAGTTAGATAAGTAACTAGAGTCCTACAGAGTTGAGCAGGAAAAGCAGAGATATTCTGATATTATGATCTAAGTACTTAAATTCATGGCCCAGTGAAGATCAATGTGGGGGGGGGGGTTGGGTATATTCTGCTTCATTTGGATCACTGTGGCCAAGTCAAGATGTTTAACTTTAAATTTTCTTTTTACTTTCCTGCCATGACACCATTGGCTCCTCTCCAATAAGACTTCAGTTCCACTTGTTCTCTTTAGGTGAGGGTCAATCAGAAGGAACCCTCATCCAGGTATGCATACAGGTTTCTTATGTCCTGCCTCACCTTACTACTTTTGCTCCACTAAGAAGAATTTAGGGATATCCTCATCTTAGTGGCCAAATGGTTTGTCTGTACACCCCTACCCGACATACTGAGGCTTCTTGTACTTAAGAGAGGACCCTCATTCTCCCCAAGTTGAAAAACCACCTTATCCCAGCACTGACAGCTAACTTGCCACACCCATGTCATCACAGAAGCCCACAACACCTCTTGGCTGTTAATACATGGGAGTAGAATAGCTGTGTAGACACTCACCCTGATCCACTGCTGTCTACCAGGCATCTGTACATGCAGAAGCATACTTAATGCACTGGTCCAACCCTCTCTTTTCCCACAGATGGGCAGGTCAGTCTCAGCATTCACATCTCTCTTATTCTGTCAAGCTCCTCCAGCACCCAAGACGTAACTCGAAGTTGAGTTGTCTGTTCCATGGTGAGGGCTTTACCCATCTAAGTCATGGAAATGGGCCACCTTGTGAGATAGGTAGCATTTAGCATCAATCTGCTAAGTCGTCCCAGTCATGCTTTCTTTATTAAATGTATTTTTAATTTTATTTAATTATTTGTTATCCAGCTAAGTGAAATGATTTAGCGTAAACCTTTTTCAACCATAACCCTGGTGAAGGGTCATGGTAGATGAACTACATGTGAAGATTTTTTTTTAACAGCAGAAAATCAACCATCATGTTTCAGGAAGGAGGAAGCAAACCACAACAATCAGAAAAAAATGGACACTCAGAGAACACAAAAAATAAACATGAATTGTGTATGTCACTGATGGCACAGTATACAGTGCTAAAGCAAACAGACCAAAAAAATGACAAAATTAATTGTTTGCCTTTTTTGCCTTTTTGCATTTCCAATCAGGTTTTGATATAACAAAATGCTCCTGTACCTTACATTTACTTCACAATGTTGGTTTAATTCATTAAAGTCATATGATGTCTGGAAAAGAAAGACTACTCCACTATGGCTACTGTGTAAAATATGAAAGAAATAACCAGAGCGAATAAATACATCAAGGAACTGTCCAGTGCAAGTGGTGCATAGGGATACAGCCCTGACTGCAGCCCAGATGCCTTGAAGTCAAGTAGTAGCTCAGGCATTTAACGGTGGTGTCAGGAGGGGATGGATGTGCCCATCCTACAGAGACAGGATAGCAGAGCACATATGCCCACAGTCCCTTGGAGAAGGGGCAGTGCAGAAGGCATCCTGGAGGCAGACTTACAGTTTGCCAAGCCACTACTTGGCAGTGGCCCTCGTTAGTGAGTGCATAGGAGGCTACACCCACGTTGGTGTGGGGGACACGGTGAGCTCCCACAATGATAGGGGTAGCTCATTCCCATGCTTATAGGCTGTGTTTCAAGCTATACACAAAATGTTATTGCTGTTAAGTTGCTAGTGAGACAACCTCCATGATATCAGCCTAAATGACAGCCCCTCTGGACAGCTCTCAAATCAGGATATCTGAGGAGCCCCCAAAGACTGCTAGGGGATGGTATAGCTGTGTACACTTACCATAAATGTAGATGTTCAAGTGTACTCACTGTTTCAGTCATAACTAATGGGATTTCCCACAGCAGAAGCTCATGTTTGGCCCAACTACCACAGAATTTTCTCTTTCACCTAAAGTCAGCAGATGCCTTGACTAATGTCAAGATGTTTGGGTATAAAGAGAGTCAACTGGCATCATAACCTCAGCACTTTCTTGCCCCCAACAGACAGGGGTCCCCAAGGTCAAGGGCCTAAGCTCAAAAACTCCAGAGTATGTACAAAGGAGGAGAAAACAACCTGAAAGTAGAGAGAATAATCACCCCAATCCCATGGGGCAAGATCAGAAGGAGGGAGGGAGGGAGAGAAAAACACTGCAGCAGTGAATACAGTCTGACATCTACATTAATGGTAAGTGTACACAACTGTACTATGTTCTTCATGTTTCACTGTTGCAGTCATAACTAATAGGGTAACTCCCAAAACTGAAAGGAGGGTGGAAGGAAAGTTTATGGAGAGGAAAGGATGCCTTGCAAGATGGCAATGGCAGATCCCACTCTGGACTTGGAGAAGGTTGGAAGGAGATAATGTTTGGTGAAGTTATGCACTGAGGACTAAGTAGCAGCTTCTAAGATGTCCTTAGTGGCCACCCCTTTGAGAAAAGACGTAGATCTGGAATTAGCCCTAGTGGAGTGTAACCTTGCGGGGTCTGAATGCTTCTTTCCATGATGGCTGTAGCAAAACAGGGTACTGTGGGAGATCCACTTGGATATTGTTTATTTAGAAATTGGGTCTCCTCTCGGAGCTACAGGTAAATGTCACAAAACGCTGGCCAGATTTGCTGACATTCTTTGTTCTGTCCAAGTAGTAATGCAGGTGAGTATGCACATCCAAAGTATGGAGGATTCTTTCCCCCTTGTTTTGTGAGTTAGAAAAGAAGTTAGGCATCCAGATGGTCTAGTCTGATTTAAAGAGATCTCTGTTATGACTTTAGGTATAAAGGAGGGGTTGGTCCTAAGAGAGACTCGGACAGGGTGGAAAGTGATGAAAAGTTACACACACATAAGGGCCAGAAGTTCTGAAACCCTTTTAGCTGAAGTAATGGCTAGCAGGAAGGTTGTCTTCCAGGTAAGGAATATGATGTCCACAGAGATAGCTGGATCAAAAGGTGGGAGTCGGAAGGCTGAGATTCTCCAGAATAAAACTGAGATCCCATGGGGAACAGAAGGTTTCTTCAGGGGTCTAATATGGATAATCCCTCTCAGAAACTGCTTCATGACAGGATGGGCAAAGAGAGTGGACCGAGTAGGTAGAGAAACTGAAATTGCTCAGGTGTGAATTTTAATACAGGAATACGGAAGTCCTTTGCCAAAAAAGTTCTGATAAGTATGAAAGGATTACAGGCATTTGAGCATGAAGAGGGCTCCATCCCTTTCATCTCAATCCATACAGTGAATTCTCTACCATTTGGTGGATTAAGATTTGCTCGTGTTAGGTCTCCTGACTTCTTTTAGAATGTCTATGACCTGCTTATCAAAGGGTGCCCCCCTCTAGGGGGTCAGGGTATCATCCAAGCTGTCGATTTGAGGGTGTTCAGGTTGGGGTGTATGATGATGCCCTTGTTATATATTAACAGTAATAATACGTTATGAGGGTTTAGCTGATGTGCAGAACAGCATGCCGACTTAAAGTTTGCTGTAAATGATATAGTCCTTAGTATACAGTCCTTAGGGCTGAAGTAAGGCTTTGAGTACTCCTTTTGTTCTGTTAGTAATGACACTGTTTTCCAATGACTACAGTGTCACAATGTAGCCACAATGGTACTGGCCAGGATTTTTCTTATGAGGGGTAAAGCCCTCACTATATGGAGGTTTCAGAGGTAGGACAACCAGCTGTAATGTTCATGTAACCCTCTAAAACCCACAAATTCTCAACTCCCACAATATAGACAGTCACCCTGGGAACTATCGCCCTATTAGCCTGACGAGCCGGGTCTGGCAAGGCCATGGAACGTATCATCA
Source organism: Protopterus annectens (assembly GCF_019279795.1). NCBI lineage: Eukaryota > Metazoa > Chordata > Ceratodontiformes > Protopteridae > Protopterus > Protopterus annectens. Next base: position 1,266,099,698 of record NC_056746.1, read on the forward strand.
TGGAACTCAAAGACATTGGTAACCTCCAAACTCTGCACCCCACCCAGTTCGGGTTTGTGAAAGGCAATCATGCCTTCTGAACCTGATCAACTTCTTTGAGGCAGTTACCAAAGCCATAGACAAGGGTAAGGCGGTTCACACAGCCTATCTTGACCTCCCCAAGGCTTTCGACACCATCCCCCATTCTGGAATTATAGCTAAACTCACTAAACTAGGTATAAATCCCTACATCACAAGATGGGTTGCCAACTGGCTTACTGACAGAACCCACACTGTAAAAGTTGCAGACTCCAAATCTGACTTCAAACCAGTGACAAGTGGGGTTCAGTCCTGGGACCGCTCCTGTTTGGTATCTACTTCTCTGAAGTACAGGCTAACAAAGTTCATAGATGACTGCAAACTAGGAGCCATAGTCGTGTCCCCAAATGATGTGGACATCCTACAGAAGGGCCTCAATGAAACAGATGCCTGGTGTCAGAGGCATGGCCTCAAGCTCAATGCCAAAAAGTGCACTGTCATCCCCTTTGGTAAAAACTCTGTACCCATGAACTACCACATAAATGGCAGTCTACTTAATGCCGAATGTGTGATAACAGAACTTGTGACCCAGATGGACAGTAGTCTCTCCTTTGATAATCACATCGCCACAGTAGTCAGGAAATCCTTCTATGTGGCACACTTCATCACAAAAGGGTTCTCATCCAGGAAAAGAGAGGTCATTGTTCCTCTCTACTCGGCACTCATTAGACCCATTATAGAGTACAATGCCCCTTTTGGAATGTACCTCACAAGACATCTGCAGAAGCTAGCATATCGCCTACTCCGAGGAGATCTCTGCCTAACATATAAAGCTATGTTAAACCCAGAGCTGATGGACATGCTACACCTAAAGAAAACCCAAGCCCTATGAGCTACATGCTCTAGGGACATAAACCTTGTCACCACAATAAACAGGACATGCTGGAGGGATAGATTCTTGTTCGAGAGACTTCCTATACTCTGGAACAAGCTACCCATCTATGTCAAGCAAAGTTTCTCATTAGCACTCTTCAAAAAAAATCTTGATGATTGGATGGGAAATAGGAAATACACCCCGGGATCACTTCTGTGGCTCTGCTCAACAGGGGCACAGGAAATTAACTTTCTTGGGTGGTGTAAGCCAGGGAATCTTGTTGGCTAGGCTTACTATGGCCCTTGGGCTGATTAGCCTAGTACCTACCTATGAACCTATGCGATAGACTTATGAACCTATGCAGTACAGCTGATTCTCGTGGGGAAATGCAATCATATTTACCTGGATTACAGTAGAAAGAAAAGTATTTACTGTTACAGAGTGGGAGTCTGCATGAAACAAAAGGATGATTAATTTGGTTATGAAGATTCATTTTTACTATAATGATTTCTAACATAGTAATCCTGTATCATGCAAACCTTCAAATCAAATAGATACTTAAACTTTGTAATGTTCTTTTTTCTTACTGCAGCCCTAATAAAACTTTGTAATATTTACAATTATCTTAAGTGAACTGTACCTACTACATCCCAATGTAATTCAGTTTCTATAATCTAAGAAGCAGGTACTGACGGTTTTAATTCTTATATTTAGAATCAGTTCCTACAATAATATGCTGGGAAATTAGCAACTACTTTGCCTTATAAGAAAATTATAAGTTAGCAGGCCAAACTTTAGACATAAGGCAGCTCTAAATCTCACAAAAAAGTCATCCAGTACAATAAGTTACACTAGAGCATCCATGGCAAACAGGTGTAGCCTCTCACCTTAATCAAGATTTTCCTTTTAAGCTGATTTGGAGATGGCAATACATCTGCAGATACATCCACTGGTTTAGTGAGAAGCATGTCTCCAAACACCTTCTTAAACGAGGAGGCCATGTTCCTTTGTTGCGCAATGCTACAGTGATCTTCAATGGAAAGTATAACAGGATACCTAGAAATAGATAAAACTGTTATCCACAAATGCCTACTGAAATATTAGTCTCCATAAAGTGGAAAGTTAGCAATAAATGCTAAAAGACTCAGACATATAGAAGACTGAACTCCTCAAAACAACACTGATCAGGGTGATGCATGCAATAGTAAAACAAAAGGCATATTAAACTACAAGACGTGGCCATTTATTTTGTTATGTTCCAAATGCATATCCTCATACCTCTCAACCTCTTACTGCAAGAAATCTGGACAAAGCCTGACAAAATTGGTGGTGGTGGGGGGTACAAATGCCCCAAAATAAGATTTTAAATATTGCTCTTATAAACTTAGAAAGTTGCTAGTGTAACAAGATTTGCGTTAACATACTTTTTATGAAAGATTTCAAGTCTGAAATTCAAATGTATGTCATTATTTAGTGAATTCAGTCCTCAGATCATCCCAGTGATTTGCCAGAAAATCACAGACTTTATGAGGAATGGACCAAACAAATGAGAGGCAAAAATCTGGACAGTCAAAAGGTATGCATATTCTTCTATGCATATACTTCAAGCATTTGCCATCTAAAATATTTGAACTACATTCTCCAGAATTTATCATCAATGTGGTCAACACAATATACACATATAAACACACGGATTATATCAGTTATAAGCATTCACAAGAGGGTATAGAGGAACACACAAAAGGCGTCTGTATTTGTGTTTGCACACAAGGTATAATTACATTACTATACTCACCAAGACATCTTTCAGGGAGAGGTCACTACAGCAATAACTCATAATACATGGGTTACGCAGCACAGCCACATCAGCTACTTGCTACTTCTCCACATATGCCAGAAAATCATCTTGCTTCAGTGTTAGTAGTGACATCTGATTGAAAACAAGTTCTATATAACCAGCTTTGGCATGCAACCATCAAAAACACCCAGTAGGTGCTGCCTTTACAGTAGATAGTATACATATTACTGTAGGAAAGCACTGACTGGAACTTAGTACTACAATCTTCTAAGTACCAACACTAATAACTCTGTGAAGAATAACCAATACTGGTACATATTTTCCTGAGATAGTGTTCGCTCCCTTGAATATCTACTGTTATGGTGAGTACACATACAATTGCACTATCTTACTTTTTTGGGTAGAGGGGTTAAGGACCATTGCAGCAGTAAATCATAACATTTGTGTAGAATCCCAAGCAGCAATGGGAAATCTAGTGTGGTGGTCATACACAGCTATGCCAAAGCCTGTTCTGATCATCTCTCTAGCTTATTTCGTTAAAAAATGTGCTTGCTAGTAGTCTAAAAGCAGCTTCTATGATATATGGAGTTGAAAAATTATACAGACGCAAAAAAGATGCTGCAGATGTAGGTCTACGAGTGTGTGTTTTCAAAGGACATAGCAATGCCTTGTTAAATTTGTCATAGCAGAATACAATAACATAGGCCAGCCACTTTGATGAGATTTACCTAGTAATAGATAGGTCTTGTTTATTTTTCATAAAAGAAACAAAAAATGATACAATGTTCTAAAGGAATGCATCTTTTGGTACATTGTCTCATGTTCTTTAAACTCTCAAAATATGCAGAAGGTTATCCCCTTTATTTTCATAGGCAGGGATCTCTCACAGCTGAGCTCAATGGAAAAAAAAGAGACAGCAGAAAGTACTTGAACAGAAAAATAAGATTATGTGAACCCCTTCAGTTTGAAAAAAGTGAAGGAAAATTTATGGCTTCTTAACACATGTATAAGGATTCTAACTTTAATTCTCACTAGTGCAAAAAATAAACTTTTACTGTTACAGTGACTGTACAAAAAATAAACTTTAATCCTAGAGCTAAAACAGTTAATTCCAAAACTCACTCAAACAACTGAATATTTCTGCAGGGTTGTAACCCCACTGCATCCTCTGACTTTGGGAATTGTGCATCCCTAAACAATATATACTAACTCTGAGGTCAGAATCATTTTTAATCCATACTCCCATTTACTTAATTTTATCATGTCCCCATAAATATGGGTACTGCTGACCCAGTTTGTGTATATGTTACTGCTATCGCCTTTGTTTTATCTTCACTAATTTTGAATCCCAAAAAGACACAAAAATGTCTCAGAATGTTCCACAACAATGAAATGTCCTTTTCTGGTTTTATGAGGTACAAAATAATGCTTGCAAATAAAGCCAACTTTTTTTGAACACCATATCAGTTACATTTTTAAATTTCTGATTCCCTTGTTTCCTTTGCCAATGGTTCTAAAAATAACGCACATAAAGGGAAAGAGAAACCCCTGCCTAGGTTCAAACACAACTTATCAGAGAGGAACCCCCTACTTTAATTTTCACTTTTTTTTCATTTTTAAATGATGCATACCAACTACGTTCCTCAAAGGCAGAACCTTATTTTGGGCCTAGAAATTTTAAAGATAATTTTGATAGAAGCATAAAGCATAAAGCATAAAGAACATGTCAAATTTTCTACATATTATTCTTCTGATCATTCAGAGCTCAGGGGAGTGATTGGTAAATACTGGGACATTCTACATGTAGATAATGATCTCAAGCAGATTGTTGGGGATGAACCCAAATTTCTATATAGAAATAAGAATAATTTAAAATGAAAGCTCTGTTATCCTATGTCTAGCTGTAAAGAAAAACATGAAGGTTACACTAAGCCATGTGGCAACTGTAATTTTTGTTCACTTATTGACAGTACAATGCACTTCCTTCATCCTGATTTGCAAATAACATTTAATATATATGTCCAAGCTGACTGTATGACATCACATGTCATATATTTAGCCATCTGTCAATCATGTTCCTCATTCTATGTAGGCATAACTAATCGCCCACTGAGAGATCGAATGAGGGAGCATGTGTATCATATGAAAAAGGGCACCTTACATAATGCACTGGCTAAGCACTTTATAACTAATGATTCTGAGCACACATTTTTATTCAAAGTATTGGAAGTAATAGTCCCTAATCCAAGGGGAGGTGATATAAAAACCTATACTGAAGCAAAAGAAACAGAATGGATTATTTTGTTAAAAGCTGACAAAGGTCATGGGCTGAATGAAAGAGCTTCAATTAAACCAAAACTGAGACAAAGGAGAAATATTAAATAACATGAGATTTTATTATGTATTTTTATTTAGCACATTTCATTAAGCATGTTTTAAGCAATGTTTTTATATGTTTATAAGTGCTTGGATTAGTACATATACATTTGTTGATTTTATGTCATGTCTTTTTAAAAGCTATAATTAATAGATTGCTTAAGTACTTAATTAGTGTACTTAGAGAAGTATATATTACAGAGATTTTTATTGAGTATGTATTGGATCTGAAGAAGCTACATAGTGAAAGTGCTCATCCTGTTTGTTTTTCTGTCTATTTTGGATTAAAGTTGGAGTTTTTACATCATATTCCTTTGGATTTTTTCATATGGTGATTAGTTCCTGCTAACGCTGTGGTTTACCCTTGTTCAAGATTATTTTACAAGTTATGCTTAAAAGCTTCACTTCACTAGAAAATGCTCGCCTACTTACTTTTTTGATGGAATTTTGACAACTTGCATGACAAGCATGAGCTTCTCAAGGGTTCAGTTATCTCCCAAACTCATGAGAAACAATCTGTGATGTCTTTCAGGAAGTAGGTGCGACCTTTGAACCTGTTTCTCTTCACTGAAATCTAACAGCCAATCATATTCAAGAATGATAATTTGAACTGTGTTTTCATTCATTTAGCAATTACTTTATCTAATAAGTTTTATAAGCATATGTTTTACTGTAAATAGTGATTTATTTAATCTGAATTACATTTATATTTAAATAAGAATTACAAATAAGTTTCTGACAGCGACAGTTTTAAATGCATCTTTGTTCCTGTCTGCTTTAATGACACTATAGTCCTGTATTTACTCATAGTAACAAATAATTATTAGGATTAATCAATTTATCTTAGTCTGTTTGGATAAAAAAATGTAAGAACTTGTATACAGCTTCATGTTCTTCGTTCAAGCATACATGCATTAAATCAAATTTTTCCTTTTGTATGTTTTTAATGTGCATGCAGTTTCCCTTCTGCTTGCTATTAACCTGCAGTAGCTAGGATTTTCCACTAGATGTCAGGAGAGAGTTAGTTTGTGGCTTCTATGAAAGATATAGTAAGCCTGGATTTAGTTTATCCATGCAGAAGTTTGTTAAATATACAGTTTTATTGTTTTCAAATTTAGAGTTTTTAAATTGTCCATAACAGTTTTAAAAATGTATTTGTCATAATGAATCAAGGAAATCACTTTTCATTTTTACTAAAAATAGCAGTCTGCATCAAATAACATGTAACATTATATCTATTAATGTCAATGGGTTGAACAACCCCATGAAAAGGAGTAGTGTCAACAAATATTTAATGCTACATAAAAGCAGATTTTGCATTTGTTCAGGAATCTCACTTAGTAACAAAAGATCTAAACAAACTGACCTTTAAAGATTATAAAATTTTGTAAATTCAAACTACAACAAGAGAAAAGTGTCCCAATTTTACACAGAAAACCAAAGAAAATTCCAGAAATAGTTGGCTCATACTTAAGGCTTTAGTTATATTAAAACTAGATAAAAATATGCACACTTTTGCAAACACCTACTTGATACCAGGTACTGGGACTAAAACGGTGAAAAAACATTTAGACACCATAATATTACAGTCTAAAGGTGAGTTACTATTAGCAGGTGATTTTAATTCTATCTTGTCCTCCACTGATACTACAAGCTCTAAGCCCTTCATGATGTCCCCTGTTGCCAAGCACTTGAACTATATAAAAGACAGAAACCTAACTGACATTGATGATATAAAAATATTATCCTCCCTGAAATATTCTCACTGCTCTTACAGAATTGGCATGCAAACCAACATAGACAAAGTATTTGTAACCAGTTCTTTACTGGCCAAATTTCATAATGTAGTACTCACATCATGCCCTATGTCTGACCACAGTGCTATCACCTTCAATGTAACACTTAATACTGACTCCTTAAACTTGTGCCAAAGACTACCTGCTTATCTAGTAACAGTAGAAGGATTTAAAGAATGGTTTCTAGATGAAATAAAGATTTACCTAAATGACAATAATAATGGAGAGGTTTCAGATATTATCCTATGGGACACTTTAAAGGTAGTCTTACATGGTAAAGTCAAAAGTTGGTATATAAATAAAAATAAAGAGTGGGATAAAAAACTGGTAGACATACAAAAACAAATTCATGAACTAAAACTTACAGCAAATAACAAATCTGCATTAGCTGACATATGTAAACTGAAGAAAGAATATCAGGATATCATGCAGCATAAAATATCAATAAATCTGGGTTAAAATCAGATTAAAATCTTACTCAATCCCAAGAGTATGCACAGGATTGCGATTAGATCTAAACATTTAAATTAAAAATGTCATACAAAAGAAAATATACCACTCAAAATAATCAGACTATCAAAGTTAAAGCTCCAAAAAATATCTTATGTTTTAAAAACCATTACAACAATATTAATAACTCATCAACAAGTGATAAACTTATAAACAACTTTCTTGCTAATAATATTCAAAAGAAGCTATCCAGACACAATATTAATAACACAGATAAACATGTTTCCTTCGAAGAATTAAAGGAACAAATACAAAATCTTAAGACAAAAAAGGCATCAGGGCTAGACGGTCTAATTTCAGAATTTTACAAACTGTTACCTGATAACATCTTGAAAATCTTACTCAGTGCAGTCCAAGAAATTAAAACTACAGCAAACATCCCTCCCTCATGGAAATATTCTATCATCTGTCCCATCTTAAAACCAAATAAAGAACCCACCTTTGCACATCATACAGGCCAATTTCTTTGCTTAACACTGATGGCAAGATATTCATGTCTATCTTAGCACAGATTAAATAACATTCTTTCAATATTAATTCATGAAGACCAAACTGGGTTTATCAAAAACAGAAAAGTACAAGACAGTGTCATAAGATTCTTCTTTCGGCTGTTCCCATTAGAGGTCTCCACAGCGGATCATCTGTTTCCATTTCTTCCTGTCCTCTGCATCGTGCTCTTTCGCACCAACCGCCTGCATGTCCTCTCTCACCACATCCATAAACCTTATCTTAGGCCTTCCTCTTTTCCTCTTACCTGGCAGCTCCATCCTTAGCATCCTTTTCCCAATATACCCAGCATCCCTCCTCAGCAAATGTCCAAACCAACGCAATCTCGCCTCTCTTGCTTTGTCTCCAAAATGTCCAACCTGAGCTGACTCTCTAATATACTGATTCCTAATCCTGTCCATCCTAGTCACACCTAGTGCAAATCTTAACATCTTTAACTCTGCCACATCCAGCTCTGACTCCTGCCTTTTTGTCAATGCCACCGTCTCCAACCCATATAACATAACTGGTCTCACTACCCTCTTGCAGACCTTCCCTTTCACTCTTACTGGTACACGTCTGTCACAAATCACTCCTGATACTCTTCTCCACCCAGTCCATCCTGCCTGTACTCTCGTCTTCACCTCTCTTCCACACTCACCATTACTCTGAACTGTTGATCCCAAGTACATAAACTCCTCCACCTTTACCAACTCTACTCCTTGCATCCTCACCATTCCTCTATCCTCCCTCTCATTTACACACATATATTCTATTTTAGCCGTGCTGACCTTCATTCCTCTCCTCTCTAAAGTATATCTCCACCTCTCCAGGGTCTCCTCAACCTGGTCCCTACTCTCACTACATATCACAATGTCATCTGCAAACATCATAGTCCACGGGGCCTCCTGTCTGATCTCATCTGTCAAATTGTCCATCACCACTGCAAATAAGAAAGGGCTCAGAGCTGATCCTTGATGTAATCCCACTTCCACCTTAAATGTATCTGTCACTCCCACCGCAGTCCTCACCAATGTAACACTACCCTCGTACATATCCTGTACCACTCCTACATACTTCTCTGCCACCCCCGACTTCCTCATACAATATCACAACTCCTCTCTAGGCACCCTGTCATTTGCTTTCTCTAAGTCCACAAAGATACAATGCAACTCCTTCTGACCTTCTCTGTATTTCTCCAACAACACTCTCAGAGCAAACATTGCATCTGTAGTGCTCTTTCCTGGCATGAAACCATACTGCTGATCACGAATCATCACTTCCCTTCTTAACCTAGCTGCCACTACTCTTTTCCATAGCTTCAAGCTGTGACTGATCAATTTTATCCCTCTGAAGTTACTGCAGCTATGCACATCACCCTTATTCTTAAAGATAGGTACCAAAACACTTTTTCTCCACTCCTCAGGCATCCTCTGACTTTCCAAAATTCCATTAAACAATCTGGTTAAAAATTCCACTGCCATTTCTCCTAAGCATCTCCATGCTTCCACTGGTATGTTACCTGGGTGAACAGCCTTTCCACTCTTCATAGCTGTCATTACTTCCTCCTTGCTAATCTGTTTTACTTCCTGAGTCCCTATCCCCACATCATCCAATCTTCTCTCTCTCTCTCATTCTCTTCATTCATCAGCCCTTCAAAGTACTCTTTCCATCTACTCAACACACTCTCCTCACTTGTGAGTACGTTTCCCTCACTGTCCTTTATCACCCTTACCTGCTGCACATCTTTTCCAGCTATTTCCCTCTGTCTAGCCAATTGGCACAGGTCCTTTTCTCCCTCTTTAGTGTCCAATCTCTCATAAAACTCTCCATATGCCTTATCCTTAGCCTTCGCCACCTCTCTCTTTGCCATGCACCTCATCTCCTTATACTCATGTCTACTTTCTTCATCTCTTTGACAATTCCACTTCTTCACCAGCCTCTTCCTCTGTATACTCTCCTGTACTTCTTCATTCCACCACCAGATCTCCTTGTCCTCCTTCCTCTGTCCAGATGTCACACCAAGCACCTTTCTAGCTGTCTCCCTTACTAGCTCTGCTGTAGTTACCCAGCTATTTGGTAACTCTTCACTGCCACCCAGTGCCTGTCTTAACTCATCTCTGAACTCCACCTCACAATTACCCTTTTTCAATTTCCACCATTTGATCCTTGGTGCTGCCCTCACACTCCTCCTCCTCTTCTTGATCACCAACATCATCCTACAAACCACCATCCTATGCTGCCTAACTACACTTTCACCTGTCACCACTTTACAGTCTCCAATCTCCTTCAGACTGGCCCTGACAAGACAGTGTCATTAGATTACTGTCCTTAATAGATTTAGCAAACAAGAAAAAAATGAGCGTTCTATTTTAAGCCTTGATATAGCTAAAGCTTTCAACTCCCTAAGTTGGCCATATCTGTTTAAAGCTCTGCAAAAATACAATTTCTCCCCAAACATTATAGGATAAATTAAAAAAATATATGAAAAGTCCATAGCCTATGCAAAGATTGGATCTTATCTATCTAGCCCATTTGAAATATTAAGAGGTACTGAACAGGGGTGCCCCCACTCCCCATTACTCTTTGCCCTGGCTATTGAGCCTCTTGCAAATTATGTTAGAAATAATTACAGTGTTAAAGGATATAAAGAGTCAGCCAAATTATCCCTGTTTGCTGATGACCTACTCATCATCTTCTTTTGGCTGTTCCCGTTAGGGGTCACCACAGCGGATCATCTGTTTTCATTTCTTCCTGTCCTCTACATCATGCTCTTTCACACCAACCGCCTGCATGTCCTCTCTCACCACATCCATAAACCTCATCTTAGGCCTTCCTCCTTTCCTCTTACCTGGCAGCTCCATCCTTAGCATCCTTTTCCCAATATACCCAGCATCCCTCCTCAGCACATGTCCAAACAAACGCAATCTCGCCTCTCTTGCTTTGTCTCCAAACTGTCCAACCTGAGCTGACCCTCTAATATACTGATTCCTAATCCTGTCCATCCTAGTCACACCCAGTGTAAATCTTAACATCTTTAACTCTGCCACATCCAGCTCTGACTCCTGCCTTTTCGACAATGCTACCGTCTCCAGCCCATATAACATAGCTGGTCTCACTACCCTCTTGTAGACCTTCCCTTTCACTCTTATTGGTACCCGTCTGTCACAAATCACTCCTGACACTCTTCTCCACCCATTCCACCCTGCCTGTACTCTCTTCTTCACCTCTCTTCCACACTCACCATTACTCTGAACTGTTGATCCCAAGTACTTAAACTCATCCACTTTTACCATCTCTACTCCCTGCATCCTCACCATTCCTCTACCCTCCCTCTCATTTACACACATATATTCTGTTTTAGCCCTGCTGACCTTCATTCCTCTCCTCTCTAAAGCATATCTCCACCTCTCCAGGGTCTCCCTCAACTGGTCCCTACTCTCACTACATATCACAATGTCATCTGCAAACATCATAGTCCACGGGGCCTCCTGTCTAATCTCATCTGTCAACCTGTCCATCACCACTGCAAATAAGAAAGGGCTCAGAGCTGATCCCTGATGTAATCCCACCTCCACCTTAAACGTATCTGTCACTCCCACTGCAGTCCTCACCAATGTCACACTACCCTTGTACATATCCTGTACCACTCTTACATACTTGTCTGCCACTCCCGACTTCCTCATACAACACCACAACTCCTCTCTAGGCACCCTGTCATATGCTTTCTCTAAGTCCACAAAGACACAATGCAACTCCTTCTGACCTTCTCTGTATTTCTCCAACAACACTCTCAGAGCAAATATTGCATCTGTAGAGCTCTTTCCTGGCATGAAACCATATTGCTGATCACTAATCATCACCTCCTTTCTTAACCTAGCTTCCACTACTCTTTCCTATAACTTCAAGCTGTGACTGATCAATTTTATCCCTCTGTAATTACTGCAGCTCTGCACATCACCCTTATTC